>NW_028280833.1:127500-410000 GCF_059751285.1 Brachycentrus maculatus | reverse complement strand
ATAATAGCAAATGGTAAAGATTCCATCCCTTATTTAATTAACAATATAATATGATTTTAACTGGAATTGATTTTGAGTTATGTTAAAATTTATTCCAATCACTTCAATTCAATCCATTTTATACTTATTTAAAATATATTTGGCAAAAACTAATGATTTTGATTTGTTAATTTAGGTACCTAATGCGAAAACTAATGTATGTATCACTAAATAATCGACATTGTTTGAATCAATATTTATATTAAATATTTCCAAATCTTTGTTCACATACCTGGATTTCTCCACTTAGGGTAAAATGGAGAAACCCAGATTTGTGAATAAGTATTAAAACATACTCAAAATATTAAAATAATCTGGTCAAATTATGAACTGCATTAAAAAATTAAAATCATATTTTCAAGCGTTTCTTATGTAAAATAATCAAGTTAGGATTTTGTATAGATCCAAATAACAGGGTCTCTGCTAAATAAAAGCTTTTTAAATTCAACAATAGATGGCTCTAGTAAACTCACATGTACAGTGCCATGAGATTAATGACATATGATAGAGTTCCAAAAATTTGAATAGTGTGGTTGTCAATCATGTGTAGGATGGTGAATATTACACGTGTGTAAAATGATCACTTAACCAACACATAACGTTTCATAAACCATGTAAATACCCATATTCCTCTTCATCTATGTTGATGTACCAATTATGTAATTTATTTATTTATTCCAGGTTTTAGCCATGCGTGGAAAGCTAGTGCTGGTAGCTCTGCTGCTGGCTGTACTGGTTTTGGATGTTTCCGCTGAGAAGGTAAATAATATGTATAAATATACACTTGTGTAAAAATAAATTCCTTTATGGTAGACCATATAGTATTGAGAGACCAAAGGGTTCCTACAGCTTTTGCGATGAAATTTGAAAAAAAAAACAAATTTGTGAGACAAATGTGGTTGGTAACAGAAGCTGAGGAAGACCGAGGAAAACTCGGCATGATCAAGAATTTCAAATACTGAAAGTGGAAAGGTTAGGAGTCCGAATTATCGGGGGAATGTATGAGGAGATACAAGAAAATGGAAGAGGGGGAGATTGTTCGCATAAAAAAATTAGTGTGGGGTTCTACGAGTATACCCAGAGCAGACCTTCTCCTATGGGAAAGCGGCGTGATGGTAATTTAGGTTATTTAACTATCCAATATATATTATATAACCATAGAAACTCATCTATAATAGGTCAAATCGATTTTGCCTAAACTAATGTATATCGGATAGTCTAGTTCTCTTCTCTAGATTCGATCCTGAGGATTGGTTGGCATTAAAACTCTTCCAATCTTCCTTCACAATGGTTCTTCTATAGCGATCCTCTTTAGCCCTGTATGGAAGATTCAGCAGATATCATGGCATATTTGGTCCATATACTATCGCCGAGAACACCTTCTGTCAATCGATCCCTGTGATTCATTCCCTTTAGTGTACTGTGCTGGAGATCTCTTATATCACAGCACCTGAGCACTCTACACACATGTCAGGATTGATTTTATTATTGAGCTTTAGGTCCATGTTCTCAAAATTCTTAGGTTTCTTATTATGTAAATACATTGTATAACGTATCCTTTAAGATTTTTTTAGAATGTTAAAACTAATCAATGTATTTATTGATTTGGCGTTTAATTTGTAGAACTCAATTTTAATTTATGTAATTATTTTTTATTCAAACACAGATTTTTGAGTCTACTAAGTTGTATTTTATTAACAAAAATACATAAAAATTAACATTGTGACAATTGTTCGCCTAGTTATGGCATTTTCATTCGTTTTAAAATACCATAACTAGGCGAAACATAAATATAAATTTAAATTAAATAAATTTATATATAATTTTTTTATGTGTTTTTGTTAATAAAATACAACTTAGTAGAGTAAAAAATCTGTGTTTGATTTAAAAATTAATACATAAACTAATCAATGTGATTTATAATTTAGCTAAGAAAGAAGAAACTAAGGAAGCACCACAGAACAACAGAATCACCCGAAATAACAACAGAAGATGATCAGCCAGAGCTATTGCAGCAATTAGAAGATGCTGAAAGACAGGCAGAATCACAATACCAGGTACTGTTCAAAATTAAAGGAAATGACTTAAGCCGACAGAATAAATAAAAAAATTGTTTAGATAATATAATTTTATTGATGTTATTATTTCTATAGGAAGGGGAACTACTTCGTTTAAAGGAGATGAAGAAAGAAGTAGAAGACGGAATGGACATCAGGAAACTAGAGACTAATGAGATCTTTGAAGGTAAATAAATAACCGTACATATGAGACATACTTCAAAATTGTTAAAAATATCTAGCACTTTTGTGATGGAAGATCAACCACAAATATCCAGGATACTAAGATGATATAAGACTATTTTATTAATTGATTCGGCAGTCACTTTGTGGTAAAATCTATCCATTTTTAATTAATGTATTACTTAGTAAATACAATTTTTTCTTAAAATCTACTGTGACACTTGTTTCGATGCATTCCACATCATTTTCGGTGTTTGAAAATGATGCGGAATGCATCGAAACACGTGTCACAGTAGATTTTAAGAAAAAGTGGAATTTACTAAGTAATATATTAATTAAAAAGAATATTTTAAATAGATTTCAGAACTTTTATAACATGTGAGTATGTTTGAAAACGTGTACATGGAATTGAAACCAGACAAGATTTGTTGAGAATTAATTGAGTTGTTTTTTAAAAATTGCCCAAAGTCCAAGTGATTATTTGTTCTAGGTACATGTTTCACTATCTATTCCCGCATATTAGTATATTTTCTCATTGTGCATGTTCATTTTTAATATAATTTTCTTCAAAGAGGTTACTTCATCATATGACTTTACTAGACCAATTGAGAGAATAGCTCTTTGGAATATAGCTCGCAATAGCTTATGATGTGCAGGACATTATCAGACATAGAACAAGACTTAAAATAAACAAGTATGCAAACATCAAAAGAAAATATAGTTAAATACTCAAAAGAAAATATAGTTAAAAGTCAGAATAAGCGATGATATTGCTAGAAAATGGCATAGAGTACGAGTGAATTATAAAGGGTTTATTAAATATATTAGTATATTTAAGTAACTTCTTTGAGTATCTAAAGAAGACATCTCCTGGTTCCGGAATATACGAGATTGGACGGGGATCAGGACAGTCAAGACGCTGTTTAGAGCTGCCACTTTCAAGTGATAGTCGACGCCAGGGAGATCTAACATGACATGCTCAGAAGAAGAAGTATTTTTTATTATTATTTCAGATCCTTGCACGAAGATTCACTGCAGTGCTGGTAGAATTTGTGAGCTGAATGATGCTGGAGATGCTGAATGCATCTGCATCAGGGAATGCCCTTATGAAATCGATGACAGGAGAAAGGTTTGAATCGATTAATCATAATAATCGTTGTTAATTGATATACGTTGGCTGTTCAATTGATATTTAGACTGACGTCATAAAATAAAATGTTCTTTATTAAAAAGTTCTGGGTTCCTTTCATAGTATTCACCTCTCTGTCTCACATACTTATCTTGACGGTGTTGCTATTAAAAAAGCCCTAGAACTCTTCTTTTATGGTGTCCTTAAGCTCTTTCAATGCGTTTGCCCTAATTTCGGGGATTGTCTTAAATATTCCTCCTTTTAAAGGTCTTTTGAGTTTGGGGAACAGGACGAAGTCAGAAGGAGCGAGATCAAGTGCGTAGGGTGGGTGGAGAAGAACGGTGTTTGGTAAAAAACTCACAAGTTTTGAAATCTGCATGGGCTGAAGCTGATGAAAGCAATGCTTCAGACAACGCTCATGTGCGTCGGGGAGGTGAATACTTTGAAGGGTACCCAGACGTGTAACTGCTAAAAAAAGTACATTTTGTTTTATGATGTCAGTCACATATTAATTGAAAAGGCCAAGTATTATATGTTATTTTTTACCATCTCAACTTAGATGAAGAAGAATATGGAAGTCTGAGCATTTTATGGGCTGGTTTAAGTGATCACATGATAGACAACCCCACTACTCAAATTCTTGGAAGTTCTAAATATATTACTCAATTTTGAAACATACTACTTGAATCGCTAGAATTCCACTAGAGACATCTATTGGTGAGATAAAATAACCTTTTTATTGAGCAGAAACTCTTTCAATTGTATGTGAGGTGAAAATAATATGAAGAGTAACTCCTGTATTTGGAAACACTCAAAATGTTGTGAAGTATTATATATATTCTTCATAATAATGTTTTGAAAAAAAAATGTTTGAACAATTATCAAATTGCTGTTCATCAATCAATTTGGAAAGAATTCTTCACAGCCATTTTCTAAATGTAATATACTAAATCAAATATTGCAGGTCTGCACCAATCACAACGAGACTTGGGGCTCTGACTGTGAAGTCCATCGCCACCGCTGTCTCTGCATGACTGGTCAGGAAGGATGCAAGGGATCCCAATACAGCCATGTCCAAGTC
Source organism: Brachycentrus maculatus (assembly GCF_059751285.1). Classification (NCBI taxonomy): domain Eukaryota; kingdom Metazoa; phylum Arthropoda; class Insecta; order Trichoptera; family Brachycentridae; genus Brachycentrus; species Brachycentrus maculatus. The sequence continues at coordinate 405,511 of NW_028280833.1, read as the reverse complement.
GACTATTATGGACAATGCCGCGAAATGCCGGTAAGATACATGTATATTTATTGATTTAGCACAATCGAAGCTCCATGTGCGCTGAAATCAGGTATGGCAACTAAAAAACTAACAGATGAATCTAAACTAGCAGTTCACTAGCTAACTAGTTCTGTATGGAAATATACCAATTATTTTTGAAAAATTAAACACTTGAATATACCACTTTATAAGTTTTATTTATATATACGACTAGTTTCGAAAACTTACAGATGTTTTCATCTTCTGGTATAAATGAAAACTGTTTTAATTTGTACCAGAAGATGAAAACATCTGTAAGTTTTCGAAACTAGTCATATGTATAAATAAAACTCATTAAAGTGGTATATTCAAGTGTTTAATTTAAAAAATATAATTAACATGTCATTCCACAAAGTTAATGCTGAATCAATAAATAATGAAATATACTTACTCTAATGTATAGAAGTGGACCATGGAGTTGGCAATAGAAGGATGAAAGTAGACTGAACGCTCTACAAATCAAAGATCTATAAGTATCTTTTCAACTTTTCCAACAAGTGCCAGTACGTGTTGGTAAGTTTTTAATTCTAGTTTTACTTAGTAAATACCATTTTAGTGATATTCACTAGGTAAAACTTAAATAAAAAATTAATTTTACCACAAAGTGACTGCTGAATCAATTAATGAAAAAGGTATTAATAAGATTGTTCCCGGTAGTCCGTTACATTTTGAGAAAAGTAAAACCTTACAATTTTTTATCATGATTTTTATTTGATATTATGAAGACTTGTAGTTTAAATAATTACATATGTGTTTCATCTATTAAATTATAAGAATACGCCCACGACAAAGGCTTGAAAGAAGCACAAAGATGAGCACATTTAAACGTTAATTTTGTATGGCCGACCTGGCAAGCACAACATTGGAGAGCGCGTAAACGCGCTTAAAGTAGTGAATTTGAATTGGTATTGATATCCAAATGGTGATTGCTTAAATCGCAGAATTATTTGAAAGTTTTCCCTTTTTTTCTAGGAATGCTCCGCTGATGAGATGTCAGACTTCCCAAGGCGCATGCGCGATTGGCTGTTCAACATCATGCGTGACCTCGCCGACAGGAAGGAGCTCTCCGAGTACTACCTGAAGATGGAGAGGGAAGCTGAGAGCAACCTCACTCGCCGCTGGACCAACGCTGCGATCTGGAAGTGGTGTGACTTGGATGCTAATGACAATGATAGGTCTGTTGTTTTTGCCTGTAAGACTTTTAATTTAATCTGAAAGTTCCTACCACATTCTTGGTGAGCTCTGCCCGAGATAATAGTGACAGTGGGTTATAAGTATTGACTCTACTAGGTCTACTAAGAAAAGCTAGACTTCTTCATCACAGGAAAAAGACCGGAGCTCTGATTAAACAGATCAATAGATTTATTAAGAGAAGTAGAAAAGAATCTACTTTAAAAGACTACCAGAATCAACAAACCTAACTCCCTGAGAAGGCAGACCAGACAGACTCTGACTACTCTGATGACCCTTTATCAAAGGATACATAAACCTTCGGTTCTTTAGTAACTGTTTTTTTAGGAAATGATGTCCTTAAAGATTATTTTAGTCATGTATTACTTTATCCACCTGTTCATTTGAACCTCTTTAATACTTTCTGAGACCTTTTTTCATTATAAAGACGATAGAGCTTATTTTGTTATTTTTCTTCTTCTTAGTGTAGACCTTGTGGCCTGTTTTTAAGATGGATTAAGAGAGCCTAATTGTGGAGGTCTTCACCAAAAAGCTACATTTCCAATATGGCACAAAGATTCTTTAAATGCAAATCTGTTCTGTTTACTGTATTCCATCGAAATCTTAATTAAAGTTGCAACAAAATGTGACCAATCTTGTGTTAATAATAATACTAAAAAACCCTTATCCGCACCCCAATCGTGCTTAGGGCACTGCGTCATATAAACGCAGAGTTATCTTGATCGTTTACACATGAAGGAAAGATGATCAGCCCTCCGCTTCAGGTACCAGTCCAGGGTAATATTGAATCCTGTGTTAAACCAATATGAAATCATTAAATTGCGCCAAAACGTAACAATTTAACAAGCTAGAATTCCTGATTACGTAGATTCATTTATAATGGATATGTAACGTTTTGGTAAGGACCTCTACAATTGTTTTTAAGAGATCCTCCTGCGTAGTCGAATCCCAGCTGTCAATCCATCTCTTTGGTGGTCTGCCCGGGAGTTGTTTAGCTTAGATTGGTCGTGCAGTGCAATGTAAGGGAGTCTGGATGGTTCCTGATCACTGATCTATAATTTTTTTTAAATGTTTCTTGTGGTTTTACATATGAAATTTGTGTTTTTAGGTTTGTTTCCCGTCACGAGCTGTTCCCCATCAGGGCTCCGCTGATGTCCCTTGAGCACTGTATTGGGCCCTTCCTAAACAGTTGTGACAGTGATGATGACCATCGTATCACCCTCACTGAGTGGGGTAAATGCTTACAGTTAGAGGAGGTAATACATTTTAATCTTTTTTCCCCATAAACATGTTTTTAAAAAAAAAAAATTTAAGCATTTGACTCCAAATATCAGAGATAAAGAAAAACTATATAATATTCTTTCAAGAATTATTGTTCCTGTGGAACTGTATAAATTTAAAAAATTGTCATTATATCTCAAACATACAAATTCAGAACGCGACCGACAGAACGCGACCGATATGCGATAAACGTGTTTAGAATGTATAATGGAATTTTTTTTTGGAACTAATATTGAAAAAATATTTTAATATTTTTTTAAATTAATATTTTCTTTTTAAATCCTTTTAATTACTATAATCTTTTAATTTTTTTTTTCTAGAATAACCATTTATTTAATTAAAAAATGCGACCACGGTTTAAAGAAAATTAAGTAGCAATTTATCGCACATTGGGCCTTAATTACATTTAAATACCTTTTCTCTGATGATAAAATAAAAAAAAAAATTGTGAAAAAAATTGTAAACATACTGTACATTCTACAATGATCCATTTATGTACTACAATTTGTACATACTGAATAAAATGTTCTTTATCATTCTTCGATTTGTCTTGTATAGTACATAAGTATATCCGACTACAGTTAATTAATTGGTTCAAATGATAATTATTATTCGAAATAATATATCGTATCACATAACCCAGGTTATAAAGGTTATCTCTTAGGTTCTACATAATTATCTAATATTTTAAATAATCATTTTGTTTTTTTCCAGGGCGAATTGGATCACCAATGCGACGATTTCAATGAAGCTAACTCCTGAGCATCGTTAGCAATAATAAAATAAAATCATTAAATTGATACAAATTGGTGCTGAAATTATTTTTAAGTATGGTAAAAAAAAAGTAGATCGAAGTGAAAAATATGCATTTAATTTTCTGCATAAGTTACGTATAACGATATATTTTATTTATACAATAATGCCACTGCCAAACATTTTTAATTTGTAAAATTAATTCCTAATATCTGCGTATACATACTGTATTGTATTTTTTTTTAAAAATAAATAATTACAATTTCATAGTATTGTTTCATTATTTTTTGAGTTCTCATCAAAGATGAAGAAGAATATGGAAGTCTGGGCATTCACGGGGCTGACGACCGTCATAGGCTGGTATAAATGATCACTTTACACACGTGTAACATTTACCAATTCTACCCATTATTGACAACCACGCTACTCAAATTCTTGGATGTTCCTTATATATATGAACCAATTTAGAAACCTTGTTCTTAAACCTTGTTCTTGAATCACTAGAACTTCACTAGAGACATCTATTGGTGAGATGTAAAGAAGCTTTTTACTAAGCAGAAACTCTTATACCAGTATGTGAGGTCCGAATCCTGGATTATAATCACACACATGAGAAACGCAAGAAAATACCATTTTCATTATTATTATAAGCTTATAATTTGACCAGATAATTTATTTACAACATATTGAGTGTGTCCAAATACTTGTTCACAAAATCTGGATTATCTCCACTCACAGGAGTTATTTTCATATTATTTTTTGGAAGTCTCATTATCTCATTTCATTATCTCTCCTAAAACACCTAGCGGTTATTAATCAAAGCTTCTTTATCGTTGAGATTGGGTTCAAATCTTGGGTATTAGTTTCAAAGTTGATCGTCTGACTGTCATGTCGCACATAACAAATATAGCCATTGTAAATTAAATCATTACTTCTTTAGTCGATACTTTAATTCGGTTTTTGAAATCGATTATTTAAAACTAATCATGCTAATCAGTGCACACCTTTGGTTGCGTTTCGCGTATTTCTAGTATATTATTTCTGGTATATTTGACAATTTGACATAAAAAACTTAAGCTGGAAAGAAATGTACCTACACAATAATAAACACTGCTGGCGTACTGCATACGGCACTTTATTGATTTAAACTTCATGTACAAAAAATAAAAAAGTACATTGACTAAGAAATAAGTACTTTATTAATTTCCTTACAAAAAATATTTCGCAATTCATGGTAGGTATATAAAAAATACAATTTCTTTACCTCACAACTTAAAAATTGTATTATTTCCTTGAATCAAACCTCAAATTGTATTTTTTCCTTGAATCAAAACACTAAAATTGTGATTCTACCCTTTCCTTCCATCAAAACTCAAAAATTGCACTTTTTCATCTCATCAAAACTAAAAAATGTACCCTATCCTTGGATCAAAACACAAAAATTGTGATTGTACCCTTTCCCTCAATCAAAACTCAATTTTTACTTTTTCATCGCAACAAAACTAAAAAAAATTTACCTTTTCCTTGAATCAAAACACGAAAATTGTAATTGTACCCATCCCTCAATCAAACTCAATTTTGTCCTTTTCATCGCATCAAAACTAAAAAAAAATACCTTTTCCTTGAATCAAAACAAAAAAAAAATGTGATTGTACCCTTTCCTTCAATTAAAACTCAAAATTTGTACTTTTTCATCGCATCAAAACTAAAAATGTACCCTTCCCTTGAATCAAAACTCAAAGAATGTGCTCTTTCCAATGTAATAGTTATTTATAACGATGAAAATTTTGCCAAAATGGCATTCATAAAAATATTTACTTCATCATACACATGTACCATACATTGAACATACATGTATGGTATATCTCGGTAAACTCGAGCCTATCGAGCTTGTATTGTGCCAGTACGCTTCTAATTTATGATTAATTTACAAGAACAGAAGGTATTTCGCATTAGGTTCCCCTTTAGACAACAAAAGGTTACCTTTTGTCCCCTTAAGACACTAGTCTTTTGTCCTAATGTCAATTCTCCGTAGCGTAAATGTCAAGAAATCTGGAGGCGAATATATTGTTATGGTCCTATGCCTACCGACTGTACTACCTACGATAGGGTGACATTATTGAAAATATAAAAACGCGAAAGCTCTGAAGCCAAGGATGATATTTAAAATTTTTAAAAATGCTTTAATAAAATGAAAAAATCCCTTTATTGACGGCCGTAGTTAATTTGTACATAGTAAATATAATATATCGCTCACTCCTTTCAATAACATCATATTCAGTAATGCATGTTTCCGGAATGCCCGGAAAATGTACTATATCTCAGCAAGAGCGGTATATTCTTAACTTAATATTTACCCGCTACGGGGCAGAAAGTGTTGTTTTTGCATTTTGAAGAAAAGATTTTGTTAAATATTTTTTTAAAAATCTACTAAATATTTTTCAAATGGAGAAAAAACATTCAGGTTTTACCTAAAAAGGTCTGTTGCACAGTAAAACGTTTAATAAATATTTATTTTTAATACATTTCATAATATTTTTAAACTTTTAAAACGATCTCCTGAAAAATCTAGTTTTTTGATACATGACATAGCGCTCACTCCTTTCAAGAACGTCATAAATCAAAAAACTCGATTTTTCAGGAGAGCGTTTTTAAAGTTTGAAAATATAATGCAATGTTTTAAAAATAAATATCAAGCCACTTATTAAACTTTTTACTGTGCAACAGATCCTATGAGGTAAAACCTGAAGGTTTTTTCTCCATTTGAAAAATATTTAGTATATTTCAAAAAATACGTAAACAATACCTTTTCTTCAAAATGCAAAAACGACACTTTCTGCCCTGTAGCAGGCAAATATTAAGTTAAAAATATGCCACTTTTGCTGGGTTATAATACATTTTTTGGGCATTCCGAAAATATAAATAACTGAAAATTGTCGATTTTTGATTTATGACGTTCTTGAAAGGAGTGAGCGATATGTGAGCGATATGTAATTCTTCTTCACCTATGTTAAGATGTCAAAAAATAATGTAAGTTCAAAAACTTATCTTATGTGGTAACTCAGTACTATTTTTTTTGCCAAATTTCCCATCATCGATTCCATTAAAAAAGGTCATATTACCTTCGAAACTAGTTTCGACCATAACCATAAAAAAGGTTGTCGTCAGCCATGAAACAGTCTCTAAATGATTAAAGTTTTTGGGATTCATGAGTTCGATAAAAAATATGTAAATATGAAATTTAAAGTTGAAAGAATGGCTCTTTACATATGTATATGTATTAGGGAACCCCTGCACTTCTCTTCTTCTAATCCTTATTTATCATTCTGGATGGAGCAAAGCAAAAACACTACATCATATCGACCCAGTATTATCTATATTAATAATTTTGTTAGGTTAATCAGATTTATATTAGTTAAATATCTTTATTTTGAGTGTCCAAATACTTTTTGTCCAAATACTTGTTCACAAATCTGGATTATCTCCAACTATAGGAGTTATTTTTCATATCATTTTTTGACATCTCATCAAAGATGAAGAAGAATATAGAAGTCTGGGCATTTACGGGGCTGATCCCATCCCACCAATAGATGTCTCTAGTGATATTCTAGTGATTCAAGAACAACGTTTCGAACTTTGTTCTTAAATAATCATCCAAGAATTTGAGTAGTGTGGTTGTCAATAATGGGTAGAATTGGTGAATGTTACACGTGTGTAAAATGATCACTTAAACCAGCCTATGATATAGTATATATAAATATCTTATATACATTCTTTTAAAAATCGGGCTTGAAGAGACGTGCGATGAATAATTCTGCTCCGGAGGAACTTTGTTACACTTTTTCATCAAGAGACCATTTTTATTTTTATTTATTTTCATTATTTATTTATTGATATTTTCGTTTAAGTTTGTATGTGAGATGTCTCTTATAACGCTCCGTTATAAATTGATTCAGATATTACCCATGATTTCAATATGGTCGCTAGGTTTCATAGTCCAACGATTCAGCTCTATTGATGGTATACATATTCATCAATAAATAGATCAACTAATTAAGTTCAAATTGTTCTGTTGTAAGAAGATACACTGTGGGCCAAAATATCATACTTTAATGGTGAAAAATATTTAATTAACTAACTAACCATCACGCCATTTAAAGAAAAGGTAGGCAGAGAGAATAGAACGTCACATCACTATTTCTTCGCAAACGATCTTAATATAAAAAAATACGAATGGAATTATGTTTCAAAACGGTGAATCAAGAGCTACGAGTATATCATATATTTCTTAATTCACACCACTCTGTCTTTGCAAAAAATCTTTCCCTCTTCTACATTCAATCACCTCCTCATAACGTACCCGCTGAGTATTCCTGACATCTCCGGAATTTCATAATATTTCTGATGAAAGGGAAAAAATATGTAAAATACGAATGGAATTATGGTTCAAAACGATAAATTAAGACATATCGCTCACTCCTTTCAAGAACGTCATAAATCAAAAATTGTAAATTTTCAGTTGTGCGTGTTTTCGGAATGTCCAGAAAAGATATCCCAGCAAAAGCGGCATATTTTTAACTTAATATTTAACCGCTACAGTTGTTTTTGCATTTTGAAGAAAAGGCATTGTTTAATTATTTTTTTCAAAAAACTAAATATTTTTCATATGGAGAAAAAAAATTCAGATTTTACCTAAAAAGATCTGTTGCACAGTAAAAAGTTCAGTAAGTGGCTTGATATTTATTTTTAATACATTTTATTATATTCTTAAACTTCAAAAACGTTCTCCTGAAAAATCAAGTACTTTAATTTATGACGTTCTTGAAAGGAGTGAGCGATATAATGTTTTTCAATAGTAAAATTCTGTTCCGAATACATGCCGCTCCTCACATTCCGTCTCCTGACCAGATCAAGTATTTGAAAATTTGATCATGCCAAGTTCTCCTCGGTCTTCCTCTGTTTATATTTCCTACTACATTCGTCTAAATATTTCTTTGAACGGATGAGTGAGAAAGGAATTCTCACTCATTCGTTCCACATGTCTGAACCATCTCTAAACACCATTCTTAATTTGATCGATAATGCTTATTTCAGCCTCGCATTCTTTCCTTATATCACCTTTTTAAATAAATGTAAAGGTATGAATAAAAATTAACTAAATACTGGCTTTACTGAGACGCCGGACTGACCTGGGAGGAAGCCAAGGAGATGGCGCGTGACAGAGTGACTTGGAGACGTCTCGTGTTGGTCATATGCTCCACCAAGGGAGCGAACATGGAAAGAAGAAGAATAAATACTGGATTTCTAGCCACTACTATTGGAAGGTCATTAAAAGAAGAATCAAGTGACATTAGAAGCGACAAATATAAGACAAGCTTAATTTTTAAAAGAAAATTTGGAAATTTCTTTTGGTCATGTTTTTTTGTACCAGAGTGTATTTGAACACCCTGTGTAGGCACTATACTCTATTGGCAGCTAGCACGGAGTTGGAGAGCAGTCTGCGGATGATTTGGTTCACAACAATATTATGATTGCGTCAAACTATTTAACCGCAGTTCAACAACATGACTGTCGAGAACTGACACTAAACTGCTTCAACAGTTTATGTACAATGCATCACCCGAATCACGAAATTACTGGAAATCAATGACTATATCGCTCACTCTTTTCAAGAACGTTATAAATAAAAAAAACTTGATTTTTCAGGAGATCGTTTTTAAAGTTTAAAAATATAATACAATGTGTTAAAATTAAATATAAAGCCATTTATTTAACTTTTTACTGTGCAACTTAGGTAAAACCTGAATGTTTTTTCTCCATTTGAAAAATATTTAAGGTTATTTAAAAAAATAATTAAACAATACCTTTTCTTCAAAATGCAAACACAACACTTTCTGCCCTGTAGCGGGTAAATATTAAGTTAAAAATATGCCTCTTTTGCTGGGATATAGTACATTTTTTGGGCATTCCGAAAACATGCACAACCGAAAAATGACGAATTTTAATTTATGACGTTAGTGATCGATATATTATATATTATACATACATTTATAATCATTAATCATGATTCATGTATAATAAATGAACTTTTTCTGTATAAAGTATTAAGTATTTCGAAACATATATAAGTATTTCGAAATGTTATTTAATTAATTAATTGGTAAAATTATATAACCTAAAATAAAAAATGAAAAGGAGATTTTATGGCGTTTCTCATAGATTTGAATATAATCCAGGACTTAGCTCAATAAAAAATCTTCTTTCATCTCACCATAGATGTATTTAGTAAAATTTTAGTCAATTCAAGCAAAATGTTTCTAATTTAAAAACATTATATAAAGAATGTGTCAATCATGGATAGAATTGGTTAATGTTACACGTGTGTAAAGTGATCACTTAAACCAGCCTATGATGGTCGTAAGCTACGGGGCTCTTAATTAAATGAAATGTTATTTTTTGACATCTCTACATAGACGAAGAATAATATGGAGGTCTGGGCACTTATGGAAATGCCCAAACTTCCGTATTCTTCTTCATCTATGTTGAGATGTCAAAAAATAACAATTCATTTAATCAAGAGAGATTTTCCTCAATTAAATTCCACATAATTATTTCCTTATCCTAAAACAATTAAATCGTCAACAAACTTCAGCAAAACATAAAATCAACTGTTTCTGTTTTTTTTTAAATTAAAGAGAAATATTTGTGTTTTTATAATTTACACAAATATTTCAATTTCATACAATTTCTATGAGCCTAAGCGGCTCATTATTAGCCTAAGCGGCTCATCAAATTGCGGTAGAGGGGTTCGAACCGAGAAACTCTGACTTAAGAGTCCGCGACACCAACCACGGGACTACAACCCGACACTGACTATTAGCCAGTGACACTCACGAATATTTTGGCGTTATGATAAAAGTCATAAAAAAATCGGTTAAAAACGCAAGTAATTGTGAACTCGATCGTATTCAAAACAGTAATTTATTCCAGTTTCGCTAGAACCCCGAATAAAACCAATGTAGAATTTGTGTCGCTGGATAATTCGCGGCGAGACCCGCTTAAGGGATTACTTAGCAAAGATTACGCGTACATTCATTCACAACAATTCGGAATCACACAACACTTGAGTTCCACTTAACAGAACCTAGAGTTTAACTGCTTTAACACGTGAACAGCAATTATTAATAATCACCAAAGCCCGGAACCGCCGAGGAATAATCGGATGATGTTTTGTGTCGCCTGTTAGTGGCGAGACAACGGAACGTAATCCCTTGCATGCAGATTGACTTCGCAAAGTGGTAAGCTCATGAAATTCCGTTTTTGTTATGTCTTTACGGAACTGTCTTTGCTTAGCGAAGCTGTCAAGTCGTGTTCTTAAATCACTTGTTATAGGTTAAACATACATCCATATATATGTACGAGTATATGTACTCAATTGTATTACATGACATTGCTCGTTTATTAACTTTAAATATCAATATTAAAGGTTTCTTAACTTGATATGAAACATTTTACTATTTATTTATTTGCAAACACATTATATACGCGAGTCATATATTTATTTAAACCTCATGTACAGAAAATTATAAATTCAAAATTCAAAAAATGATCTAAGGCATTCATATGATGTTCGCGAAATTTATAAAAGTGGAAATATCTGGAAAACCAAGGCACTTTTTTTGAGGTCATATTTTTATTTTTTGGTGAGTAATAAGCTGGCCTAATACACCTTAAAAGGAAGACGTAGGGTTATGGGACACCCTGTATATACACACAGTAAACCCCCCTATAACGTTGCGATAAGTACTGCATTATCAGAGTGAACGTTATAGAGGGTAAATGTTTTTAAATTGTATTTTAATTTAAAAATGACTCATTTTAATCATTTCCGCTGGTTAAAATGTAAAAATACAATTTAAAACATTAACTTCTCATAACATAATATATTTCAATTAGTAATACTATTTTTATGATTTTTATTATTTTTATGAATTTGTATTATTTCAAAATATTTTTAATTTTCAAATTGTTTATTATGTTTCATGACTAATTTTTATTTTGTGGTCCATTTAGACAATTTAAATACGATCTTTAAAAAAAACTAGCAATGCAAAGCAGTTCAGAAGTATTTTTTTGTTCTTCCGACGGCGGAGTTTTTCTAAAGAGCTTTACTGTAAGGGAATACATTAAATCGACCGATATGAAAGGCACTTACAATAGAATATTAAATGTTGGTTTAAAACAAAGTTTCCCAAAGTGGTCTATATGGACCCCTAAGGGTTGAATCCGCCTTGCAGGGGGTCCATGTCAACGAGAAAAGAAACACGAGATAAAATTTGGGATCTATGTGAGCGAATTCCATTAAAATATATACGCACATATACGAGACATACATCGCTCACTCCTTTCAACAACGTCATAAATAATAAAACTTTATTTTCAGGCGTTCGTTTTTAAAGTTTAAAAATAAAATAAAACGTATTAAAAATAAATACTAAGCCACTTATTAAACTTTTTACTTTGCAACAGTTCTTTTTAGGTAAAACTTGAATGATTTTTCTCCATTTGAAAAATATTAAGTATTTTTAAAAAAATAATTAAACTGTAAATTTTCTTCAAAATGCAAAAAAAACATTTTCTGCCCTGTGGCGGGTAAATATTAAGCTAAAAATATACCGCTTTTGCCGAAAATTTTATCACAGACATTCTCTCCATCGTCCGTTCGTTTCATATGTCCATACTACCTACTTTAAAAAAACAATGCTCATAAATACTTATATTGGACATCGTAAATATTTTAAGTATGATAATTACCTATCTAATTTTCATTCTGTTACGTTCATAAACGCATTGCGCGATGAAAAACATCTATTCAGACTTTAAAAAAAAAATTGCCCGTCTTGTATTATAAAAACAAACAAAGACAAGTGGTCCATGGGGCGAAAAAGTTTGAGAAACTACGGTATAAATATGTACATGCTGTAAAAAATAAATTCAAGTGTCCACTTGACATAGAATTATCGTGGAATTGCAATCAAAGCGAATCAACATGCAAAGCATCTTGTGATTTATTTTTAAAGCAAAAATCTCATAATGAAAATCAAGTTCTCGCAGTCTATTTGGAGTCAAAGTAGACATTACCATTTCTAGTGTACATTGCGCATATTTCATCCCCAAGTACAAGTGATGCAGATAAATAAGTAACCGCTAGGATGAAAACAACCCCCCTTATCCCTCAGTCAATTCAGTGCGGTTTATCAAACGGTGGTTAAAATATTTAAAAAAAAAAAAAAAATAATAATAAAACCCTTATCCGCACCCCAATGGTGCATAGGGCACTGTGTCATATAAACGCAGTGTTATCTTGATCGTTTACACATGAAGGAAAGGTGATCAGCCCTCCGCTTCAGGTACCAGTCCATGGTAATATTGAATAAATATTACAGTGAAAAAAATCACTTTATTTTACCCCCCTTGGGAATCGAACCCGGGACCTCCAGAACAGTAGCCGAGCGCGCTAACCATTACACTACGGAGGCGGACAAAAAATAGCCAGAACAAAAGTAAAAAATAAACAAGACTGAAACACTAATCAGAAAGGTAAGGGAATGTAATGGTACTTACTCATTACTTATAACCCTTATCCGCACTCAATGGTGCATAGGGCACTGCATCGAATTGACGCAGTATTATCTTGATCATTACTTACATGAAGGCAAGGTGATCACTCTTGCGCTTCAGGAACCAGTCCAGGGTAATATTAAATAAATATTACAGTGCAAAATCACTAGTATTTATTTTCACCGCCCTGGGAATCGAACCCGGGACCTCCAACACGGTAGCAAACACGCTGACCAATACACCACGGAGGCTGTGGAATGTAATGGTTAGGGAAGGGTAATTAACTTTGAGTATTTCAATGTTTTAGAATTTAGTTCATATGCCCTGATGATGACAAGGTTGTTATCGAAACCAGTTGGATAGAGTGTACCAATAAAAAGTGGTTTTATTTTATAAAGTTAAAATATTACTGGATTTAAATTAAACCAATAACCAGAAATTCTCTGCTCGTGCATAAATTGTCTTCCATTTCCAAAACTTCTTCTCCGTCTTAGTCCTCATTACTGAGGGTTGTGACCCTTGTGGAAGCAATGTTTTTTCTCTAGTTATCCCTTGACTGCGTTGGACGTAGCGCTCCAACCACCGAGGTGCCTGCTGCTGCCTTAACTTGATCGCTCTACCACGTGGGGAATTTTCTTCTCCCTCTTTTCCGGGGAATGCTCTTCCACTAGTAGTTAGAAACAGTGAAAGTGAAACAATCTTCAGAAAATAACAAAAAACTCATTTGTTTGCTAAATCATTTCGACTATCTCTATTTCCCCAATTGAATAACAGTGAATCGCCCTTGAGGTAGTAATTTACGAAAATGGCTCGATATTAATTTGCCTAAATTATTTTTATCATTAGCCAGTATCAATGGTATGAGGCTAATTGTAATAATTATGTATAAAAAAATAGATAAAGGGTAAAAATTAAGAAATATATAAAATTAAACTATGGAATAGAAAAATAAATATTGAAACCAAAACGTAACTAAGAAAAGTAAATTCAAAGAAAACAATTTGCATGAATGTCAATTTCTTCAAGAAAATTGTTTTTACACAATACTTCCCATAAAACAAATGTCAATAACCCCCTTACTAATCCTACAGAGGCATGACTGAAATTGACAAACCAACCCCGAAAACTCCTCCATACCCTTACATAACATTATATGAGTATACAGTACTAAGTATACTATTACAGGTGCTTTGATTAATTATTCCACTCCACCCTCTCTTTGTGCCTGGCACCCTTTCTGGGATTTGAATTAAAGACGCACACTGGAAACAATACCTCTTCTTTGTAGCGACAATAGAGCCTGCGAGGCTTTTAAGGAGAGGCTCTCTTTGTATACAATGTCACCCCCACCTGTCGATAGAGGCTTCGTTTGTGTCCACCACCACAGCTAAGGAGTAAGATGGCATCCATCAGAGGAATCAACGTCGTCAAGGGTGGAGAGGACGTAATAATGGAAGGCTTCACGTTACAGGGATGGAATTGAGTAATCATTATTCGACAGTACGGCGGGCCTACTCATCAATGTGACTTCGATCACACTGCTCAAAAGGAACGGGTTATATTATCAAATGGGGGAAACTGTGCATATATTTGTTCATATCTTGTTATCAAATATCAAAAACAGTTGTTAGGTAAGTTAACATATTTTTTTACAACATTTTGAGTGTGTCCAAATACTTGTTCACAAATCTGGATTATTTCCTATTACAGGACTTATTTTTCATACTATTTTTTGACATCTTATCAAAGATGAAGAAGAAAATGGAAGTCTGGGCGTTTGCGGGGCTGACGACAGCCTATGACGGTCGTCAGCTCCGTAAATGCCCAGACTTCCATGTTCTTCTTCATCTTTGATGAAATTTCTAAAAAAAAAGAAACATATTTTTTATTTAAGTTTTACTTGGTAAATACTTCTTTGACTTGTAAAAGTGGCACTGCATAACAGAGTCCTGGTCCAGTGAACTATGAAGTTAGCAAAAAAATTATGAAAATAGACTGAATGAATTTCCCAGAATAACAAGTGACAAAACGATGTCTGACAGATGTTCGAATAGAGAAAAATCAGAAACAAAATGTTTAGGTGAGTGAGATGACCATTATCGATTAAATTAGGTAGGATAGTTGGGATGATCTGTACATGTGGAACGAATGACTGAGGAAAGAACGGTAAAATAAATTTATAAGGCGAATGTTGTGAATATGAGCAGAGAAAAACCGAGAAAAACTTCAGGATCACCTATATTAATTTTTATTCCCGTAGGGATCGAGCCCAAGGCTTTCGGACAACGGTAGCCAAACGCATTAACCAACACACTACGCATATGGGTTGAAATGTTACAATATATTATATATAAACAAAATATGGCATGATCAAATTTGACAAAAACTTGGTAAGGTTAGGAGTTGGAATTATCAGCGGATATGTATGCATGAATATATAAATAGTCTAATTATTTTAATCGCGTGTTTTTGGGTAGGTAGAGATAT
Source organism: Brachycentrus maculatus (assembly GCF_059751285.1). Classification (NCBI taxonomy): domain Eukaryota; kingdom Metazoa; phylum Arthropoda; class Insecta; order Trichoptera; family Brachycentridae; genus Brachycentrus; species Brachycentrus maculatus. Next base: position 390,118 of record NW_028280833.1, on the reverse strand, counting down.
TTGATTATTTATTGTGAGAACAAATAGTTGTTAAGAACTTGTGAGTAAGTCCTCTTGTTACTGTTTAAGTATTCTTTTTTTGTATAGGTTTCGTTATTTTTAATAATTTATTCTTGAAGATTAATGATTTTGTTTTGGTATGTATTATGAATTGTTCCTCTAGCGCCTTTAAATTTTATTCCAGTAAATATGTCAAATACGTGAAAGTGGTCAGGTCAAAAGTTGGAACAATCAGCGGGCATGAATGATGAGATATATGAATATTTAAAGAGGAGGATAATGTTTTAATGGACATAGTGGTATGGCGTTCTATTCTCTCTGCCTACCCCTCAGATAGGCGAGATGCTTAGTAGGTGAGTTGGTTAGTAACTTGTAAAAGTGCAATGAAATTAATCACCCAGGAAGCGATACAAAAACAAAAGGTTTAACAATAAACACTTCTACAGAGCTTGAAGTTACTTTACTAATCGCTCCAAGACCCGAGACTTAGCGAACCTCACTGCCAGTTTGTGAAGTGGTCGGCACTTTATTAAAAGCCGCCGGGGGTGCAGTGGAGGGGGGAATGCCACCTTTCTTCGGGACCTGTTAGGGGTATCCCGCCAGTATCGCCGCGACGCCGTCGTGAATGGACGCCCCGACGCCGACGCCTCGCCCGTCTAGCCCGCAACTTCGTGATTTCGCCGCGCGAATCGTAATGGATTTATATTTAATCCTATCTAACTTTTGCTGAATACAATATTTTACTTCTACTCTTAAATTCATTAGAATATCTACGAGGATAAGTTTGAAAAGTTTTCAGTCTTTTTAATGTAATAAAAACAATAATAATAAATTTGTTTATTTTCATGACATGGTTACGTTGTTCGTTTCAAACTTTTCGCAATTCATTATTTACAGATATTTTAAATATGAAAATGTTTATATATATATATATATATATATATATATATATATATATATATATATATATATATATATATATATATATATATATATATGTATATATATATATATATATATATACACATATATATATATATATATATATATATATATATATATATATATATATATATATATATATATATATATATATATATATAAATGTATATATATATATATATATATATATATATAAATAAATATTTATTTATGTAAATTTACATTAACATATTCAAAGATGAATAACGATGTCTGATTATTTACACGGCTTACGACCATTCATAGCTGCTTTTTTTCAAAACTTCTTATTTAAAGTTTTAACCAATAATTTTTAAAATGTTTTATTCAGGAATCTCCTAGGATGTAAAATAATTCAGGAGTGATCTCATAATGTTTCAGATATTAAAAAAATATATATTTATACAAAAAACAAACTTATTTCAACTATAGATAACGCTGAAGTAGCACGCGAAAGATATTTTCAATTGAAACAAAAATGCTGAATGTTAAGTGATTGCTTAAATCTGCCCATGACAAGTCGTAAGCACTGTGAAAGTCAAGACGTCCATATTCTTCATATATCTTCAAGTTTTAATGAAAAAATATTGTTATTGTAAAAAAAATGGACAAAAATACATACGCTAATAATTTTATATGAACTCGTTTAAAGAACTTCATATAGTAAGTTGAATATTTTTAATATTTAATTTTTGATAGGTAACATGGTTTAAATGCATTTTACATATTAACTTTGAGAATATGAGTTATTGAGATTTGTAATTTTATAAATGTTGGATTAGTAGCAAATTAATTCTAAATTCAAACCCGTATCCGCACTCCAATGATGCATAGGGCACTGCATTATATAAACGCAGTGTTATCATGATCGTTAACACGAAAAGGTGATCAACCAGTCCAGGGTAATATTGAAAAATATTACATTTATTGATTACTTATATTTATTTGACTCCCCCTGGGAATCGAACCCGGGACCTCCAGAACGATAGCCGAGCGTGCTGACTATTACACTACGAAAGCGGACGGTAGCAAATTAAACTTGAATAAATTCTATAAAACAACGTTTTGAGTGTGTCCAAATAGTATGTAAAAATAATCCGGAGTTCGGAACTTATGTGAAAATAAAAGGGTCTCTGCTTAATAAAAGCTTTTCTTAACGATCAAGATAACACTGCGTTTATGTAATGCAGTGTCCTATGCACCATCGGGTGCGGATAAGGATTTGAAGATGTGAGAACATCTTTAGTTCTCAAAACTAATAATTTTTACATTAATAAATAAATCAAAAGAGTTCTTAAACATACCATATAAGTGTTTATATTTTATATTTAAATCACCATGTTATTCTATAAACTTGAAGGTAAATGAATAAATATTTTAAATGTCACATTTATGTCTCACATATTAATTATTGCTTTGTGATAAATATACTGACGTCTAGTTTGTGATGTCTTGTTAAAATCATATGACTGAAGGTTTAATTTAAGCAAGGAGGCAGTCTTCGCTCGTTGATATACCCAATTTAAATTTAAATACCTTGGTCAAAATTCAATATGTCGAAAGTTATTAATATTTCAAATAAGTAATAGATTTTCAATTGTAATAATGCTTTGAAAATGGTTTCATAATTAATAAAATTCAATACTCGTATAAATAACCCAGTCAAATATTAATTTCGAATAACATGTTTGAATATGATGGCTACTGTTAAAATAGAATACAAAAAGCAAATATTATCTATATATATTGATTTTACAATTAAATGAAATGAAGGTATTTTGTTATTTAATTAAAATTAATAGTAGGTACACGGTTGAATTTATTAGTTCATTAGCGAACCCGTTTTAATGAATTCAAATTTAAAATAGAGAAAATAATTTAATAGTACAATATAATTGTTTTATGTTCTTTATAATGTGAGCTTTTTCGTTCGGGGATCATCGATTTGGAAAATAACAAAATCAACCCTTTGAAATCTAAAAAGGGTTTATTTTTTCACTTATTAACTTTAAAATATTGATTTTACAAACATATCATGCATTTCTTACTTAAATATGCCTTTGTATGCAGATGGTGTAATAAAAAATTACAATAGACAAACAAATTTAAAAAATATATACAAATTTAATTTTTGTGGAGGATAAATACTTTATTTCAAGAGACAATCTAGTAATCAAGTTTTATTTTTAATTTGGAATATTTTCAATATAAACACATACACATATCGACACTATGTAAAATACTCTATCTGCAAATCTGTTACTTTACAGGAGAGAGAATAGAAGATTTATTCAACGTATTCTTTATTATGTCCGCCTCCGTAGTGTAATGGTCAGCACGCTCGGCTACCGTTCTGGAGGTCCCGGGTTTGATTCCCAAGGGGGGTAAAATAAATATAAGTGATTTTTTTCACTGTAATATTTATTCAATATTATTACCCTGGACTGGGTACCTGAAGCGGAGGGTTGATCACCTTTCCTTCATGTGTAAACGATCAAGATAACACTGCGTTTATATGACGCAGTGCCCTATGCATCATTGGGGTGCGGATAAGGGTTTTATTATTATTATTCTTTATTATTAATTAGTGGTTTTATCTGAAATTTTAAACTAGCATTCAAAAACACGATAAAATAATGTATTCAATCGTTTTAAAACATTATGCTTTGTCAAAATTAAGTAGTTAGCGTTTGTTCAGTTCATTTCGAAAATTCGATTTAGATAGCATCTAATATGCCTGAAAACTAGGCGTAATTTATTTTATATATATTTTTTTGTTTGTTTATATTTGTGAAAATGGTCAGTTGATAACATACACCAAATATCTCAAAATTGTCAAAAATATAGTTAGAACACTTTACGTAGGGCACGTTAATATATTCATATTTATAAAGATTCATCTCCCTTGAGGTAGTATTATATGAAAATGACACTAGATATACATTTAAAATATGAAATATATATTACTATTATTATATAAACTCGTATGTGTAAGAGATCTATTTTAGAAGTAACTTGTCATTTGAAATATCGTATCATAGAGTATTTTTTTTTCTTCATTACTGATATTTTAACAAAAATAAAATAAAAATAAATAAAATAGAAATATTTCACACAACAGAAAATCTTCAAACAGTATTATAACAGGCGATAGACAAATAAATGTTTTTAAAAACCAAAGTATTTAGATCGATTAGATTTTTTTCAGCGAGCTGAAAACCTTTGCCATTACATAAGCATACCTTATACTTTTCAGAGGATTTTTGATGGAATAATTCAAAAACTATCTCGATTTGAGTTGTGAGTTGAAATAGTGTTACGATATAGCCCAAGTTTAGGAATACATTACGCGGGGTGTAACTTACTTAAGTTAGTGAACGTGTGTTAGATTTGCATAATAATACATTGAACTCAGAATGTGGGGAAGTTTTTGCCAACTTTTTTGTGTTCTACTCCTGGCCGCAACTTCCAGAGGGTTCCTGGATACTGGAGGTAAGTTTTCAAATATTTAATTCACCTTGAATATTTTATTTTACATTTTTCAAAGTAATTCAAAAGTATATTTGTGATAGCTTAAAAGGTGTTAAATTGAATTGTTTCTGTAAACATTAAATTATGTTAGTGTAAAATAAAAGCTGAAAGAAAATATTTTGAGGTAAAAATATTTATTATGCATTCATGATTGACGCTGTTCTAACTATTTCACAAAAATAATTGAAACGAGTATTCTGGTTCTCGGAAATTTTATTTAATATTTTTTTCTAAATAACATTCAACCTCCCTTTTAAGTGAAAAAAAAGCTGTTGTATCGCTGGTAGAATTCTATGTTATTAAATAATTACTAAAAATATTTATAAAATAAACCACTTTGTTTTATTTTATAAAGTTAATAAAATTTGCCACAAAGTATCTGCGAAAAACATTCAAGAAAAGACGACAATGTATTGCTGAAACCGGAAGGTTGAATTGTATTAATAAAAAAAGTGGTGAAAACAAAGCTAATTCTTTTCATAAAGATATTGTAAAATGTACCACAAAGTATCTGGGGAAAACATGAAAGAAATTCAAGAAAAGACTTAAATTTTATTTATTGTTTCGGCATTAACTTTGTGGTAAGACATTTTACAATGATTAAAGAAAACACTTGTTTTTTACCACTTGAGTTTTATTATAGACTACATGTTTCAGAAGTTAAACTTCCATCATTCAGGTCTGTATAATAACATAATAGTTATTATACAGACCTGAATGATGGAAGTTTAACTTCTGACACATGTAGTCTATAATAAAACTCAAGTGGTAAAAAACAAGTGTTTTCTTTAATCATTGTAAAAGACTTAAAATATTGACTGTAGAATTTTATTTATAATTATTATTTTAATACACTACTTACATTCATTTAAATTTATTTTTTACAGGTATATTTTTACAGGTATATAACATAGAATTTCGTCTAGCCTCTCATCAGTCTGATGATTAAGATAGCGACGAAACCCGGTCATAAAAAGGGTAAATAGTTCATTTAGCTTTGGATTTAATATGTATTTAAAGTGATATTCGATGGCTATGCGACCTTAACGACCCCGAGCCAGATATATCAGAAGTGACAAATTTAACTAGATAACCTGACGCTGTATCTAAACTTTTAACCTTCGTCTTAACTTTTATAACTTTTTGACCAATAATAAATCAATCAATTAAAAATCACTCGTAAACGAGTGCGGGCTTTAAGAAAAATAAAATGTATTATGATATCACAGAGAAGCGCTCTTGAGGTGATATTTTACAAAAAAGCGGTGTATAAATTAATAATAATGATAATACCCTTATCCGCACCCAATGGTGCATAGGGCACTGCGTCATATAAACGCAGTGTTATCTTGATCGTTTACACATGAAGGAAAGGTGATCAGCCCTCCGCTTCAGGTACCAGTCCAGGGTAATATTAAATAAATATTACAGTGAAAAAATCACTGATATTTATTTTACCCCCCTTGGGAATCGAACGCGTTTGCTTTTAGAATAGTTTTTCATAAGCTTAAAAATTTTTTAAAGTATATAATCTATTTAAAATCAAATAAGGGTTACACTAGTATTCAATCGTAGCTATTAAGAGATATTAAGACTAACTGCTTCAACACTAATTCAACCCGCCGATGAAACTGACCCATCAGATCACCCGAAAACATTTGGCGGTTGATTCAGTTAGTTGAATTTTGAAGTTGAACCTATGCAAAGATTACCGATACAAACTTGTCCAAAAATTAACTAATGAAGACCAGAAATAACCCTGCATCATGTTGGAGGATGTCGGACTGAAAAGAGATGGCCAAAGTTTCCTAAGCTGAATTACTTGAATAATCTAAAAGATTAAGTAAATAGGTTTTGTCAGTTTATCTAAGTCCTATGGCTGTCTAGAAAAAAATAATTAAAATCAGTTACTTACTCCCTTGGTTACAATTTGGCGTAGTTTATCAGCGACACGAATTATCAGACAGAATGTAGACTGTGATAGTGGAAATGAGCTTTTGATTCGAGAGGTTTATTCTTGAAGAGAGAAGAAATACACGGTGTTATAAAAAAAGAAAAATATAATCCATATTTATAACATTTTGAGTGTGTCCAAATACTTGTTCACAAATCTGGATTATCTCCAATTATAGGAGTTATTTTTTAATATTATATTTTGACATCACATCAAAGACGAAGAAGAACATGGAAGTCTGGGCATTTACGGGGCTTACGACCGTCATAGACTAGTTTAAGTGATCACTTTACACATGTGTAACATTCACCAATTCCACCAATGATTCACAACCACACTACTCAAATTATTGGAAGTTCTATATACCGTTCACTCCTTTCAAGAACGTCATATATCAAAAGACTTAATTTTTCAGGAGATCGTTTTAAAGTTTAAAAATGTAATAAAATGTATAAAAGTAAATATCAAGCCACAATTTTTTACTATGCAACAGAACTTTTTGGGTAAAACCTGAAGGTTTTTTCTCCATTTCAAAAATATTTAGTACATTTAAAAAAATAATTAAAAAATACCTTTTCTTGAAAATGCAAAAACAACACTTTCTGCCCTGTAGCAGGTAAGTATTAAGTTAAAAATGTGCCACTTTTGCTTAGATAAAGTACATTTTCTGGGCACCTCAAAAACATGCACAACTGAAAATTTACGATTTTTGATATATGACGTTGTGGAAAGGAGTGAGCGATATATGAACCGAATTTCGAAACATTGTTCTTGAATCACTAGAACTTATATGATATATGATATAATCACTAGAACTTATATGATTTATCATATATCATAGAAGTATATGATATTTGTATTCTTTTATCACGTAAAGGTTACTCAATAAGTACAAGAAACCAGATCTTCGTATAAAAATTAATAATGAAAAAAAACTTGTAACTCGATATTTGTATTACACGAAAAAATATCAAATCATCCAAAAACAAAATATGATATCTTCAGAACAACCCCAGATTATCTTGCCAAAGTTATAATAAATACGTAACTGTTATAATTTTGCTATCAAATAAGAAAAGAAATATTGAAACAGTAAATATTAAAATATAAAATCAGAAACTTAGAGGGATAGTAAAGATATGAGCTTAGGTTTATGACAATATTTGAAATAATACAATGTAAAAAAATTACTTCTTTTTATCTAAGATTTAGCATATTTTAGTAGTTTGAATGCTGGTTAGATTTATAGCTAAGTCCTTAGCCGAAAAATATTTGTTATTTTATCTTTTATAACGTTTCAACCTTCAGTTTTTCAGAAAATATAATAAATCACAATAGCAGAAAATCTATCAAAAAAGTTTGTAACTTAAAAAAGGTTGGATTTTATTTTATCATTCTTGCTACAATATTTGTACTTTTAAAATAAAAGGTATGAAAAAAAAATGTCGGAAAAATCGTCACAATTAAACTGAATTTTCTTTTGAAAAAAAAAACGTATCAATTATAAAAACATTTAACAATACAAAAAAAATAATGCGTGTATACTTTTAACACCACTGTATGTAGTAATATTATAGATGTATTATATGGTAAAAGATGTTGTGGGACTTTTTAGTCAATTTGATTGTCAAGTAAATTCAATATTTAAGATGACTTCCTTTGAAAAATAAATCGTGTATATTTTTAACCCGCACTGTTTGTACGTAATATTATGGATTTAATATATAAAATCGTGGGATTTTGTAAATCAAACTGTATGTTTGAAATATAATGGACAAATAATAATAATAAAACCCTTATCCGCACCCCAAGGGTGCATAGGTCACTGCGTCACATAAACACAGTGTTATCTTGATCGTTTACACATGAAGGAAAGGTGATCAGCCCTCCGCTTTAGGTACCAGTCCAGGGTAATATTGAATAAATTTTACCGTGAAAAAATCGCTTATATTATTTATTTGACCCCCCCTGGGAATCGAACCTGGGACCTCCAGAACGGTAGCCGAAGGTGCTGACAATGGTCAGTATAATGACCGTAGTGTAATGACACTACGGAGGCGGACAAATGTATTTTATATAAAGTGGTGGGACTTTATTAGTCGATTAGTTTAAAAGGGTTTTTGTTAAAAATAATTCGTGTATACTTTTAACCCAAACTGTATATACGAAATATTATGGACCTATTAAATATGATGTGATGATACTTTCCAAGTCGATTTGTTAAGTAAAAAGTAAACGGATTTCAGTTACAAATAATTCGTGTATACTTTTAACCCAAACTGTATATCCCAAATATTATGGACCTATAAAATAAAACGTGGTGATACTTCATAAGTCGATTTGCTAAGTAAAAAGTAAACGGATTTCGTTTAAAAATAATTCGTGTATACTTTTAACCCAAACTGTATATACGTAATACAATATTACAAACATATTATATATATGAAGTGGCAGGACTTTTGGTAAGTCGATTCGGTATAAAGGGAATGGTGGTAGCAATCTGCGCTATCAACCAACCCCCTAGAGGGCTATTCGGATTCGACCATGTACATTCCTAAGATGCCTCTCGAGAGCGCCAATCTTGCCTACCAGCTTTACAATGCTTCAGGTGTCTGGACCATAGATGGCACGATTTTCAATCGGACTGCAGTCTGGTTATAAAATGAATGATTTGTATATAATAATTATTTTCATTTTCATACAATATACAGATCTAATTTTTATTTGAAGCACTAACTTTGTGATTTTCCATTCTATAACCAAATGTAAATTTGTTTTAAAATCACTTTAAATATTTTATTTTATTATAATGTCTTCCGGATTCGAAAATAATAAGAAAATAATAAAATAATTCTTATCAAGACATTAAAATAAAGTTATAATGAAATATTTATAGTGATTTTAAAACAATTTAAAACCATTGTAATAAAGTTATAATTAAATTATATAATTAATTAGTTATAATTTGAAGTGATTTAAAAACAAAGTTTACATTTTAATTAAAATATACAAATCATTCATTTTATAACTAGACTGCAGTCCGATTGAAACATTTAATTATAAAATGGAAAATCACAAAGTTAGAGCTTCAAACGAAAAATAGATTTGTATATTGTATGAAAATGAAAATAACATTTAAAAAAAGATTTTTTCGTAAATAATAAATTCTAAATAAAATAAAATAACAACTATGTAATTTTTTCCACATGAATTTTATTTGACCAGCAACCGGGTTTGGTCGTAACCGACATCATCGATCTGGTCTGATGATGTCGTTTACGACGAAACCGAACTTCAAACACTTATCTGCACCCCAATAGTGCATAGGGCTCTGCATCATATAAATGCAGTGTTATCTTGATCGTTAACACATGAAGGTAAGGTGATCGAAAGCGATGAGCCCTTGAGGTATTTTTTTTACGAAAATGGCGCTATATAAGTTATCCAAATTTATTATTATTATTATCAGCCCTCCGCTTCAGGTATCAGTCCAGGGTAATGTTCAATAAATATTAGAGTGAAAAAATCACTTATATTTATTTGAACCCGCCTCTTGGGATTCAAACCCGGGACATCCAGTACAGTTCCTGAGCATGCTGACCGTTACACTAGAGGCGGATAAACGATACAGAAAAAGTATTTATAATCGTAATTATTATTATTTATTTAAGTCAATTTGATACTTAATCTCACAGAAATATTATGAAATTGACGTATTTTTCTAAATAATAAAAACACAATTAGTTCTCTTTAAAAAAATCGAAAAAGTGGTCTAGTGCATGTGTTTTATTTTTATATTTAAATCATTACGTTATTCCACAAAGTTAATGCAAAATCAATAAGTAATACTAGAGAAATAATATTGACTAAATTAAAAAGCAGAATGCAAATACAAAATTGTATTTGGGGATGGTATTTGGTTATTTAAAAAATTAATCGTTCAACATTTTTCAGTATTTGCCTATTGTGCTTGCAGTCTGCATACGGTACTGCGTTAATTCTGAGCTATATAAGAGTTTCTGCTTAATAAAAAGCTTCTTTACATCTCACCAATAGATGTCTCTAGTGAAGTTTTAGTGATTCATGAACAAGGTTTCTAAATTGGTTCATATATATAGAACTTCCAAGAATTTGAGTAGTGTGGTTGTCAATAATGGGTAGAATTGGTGAATGTTACACGTGTGTAAAGTGATCACTCAAACCAGCCTATGACGGTCGTAAGCCCCGTAAATGCCCAGACTTCCATATTCTTCTTCATCTTTGATGAGATGTCAAAAAGATGTATTTTATTGTTAAAAAACCCATAAAAATTCATATTATGTCAATTTTTTCGCCTAGTTATGGCATTTTGAAACGAATTGACATTCGTGACATTTTAATGCTATTAAATAGGTGAAAAAAATTGTCACAATATTAATTTTTATGTGTTTTTTAACAACAAATACAACTAAGTAGACTGAAAAAAATCTGTGTTAAATTTAAAAATTAAAGCATAAATTAAAATGTAGTTCTACAAATTAAACGCCAAATCAATAAATTATATTTTTATTTTATATTTTTATTTTCATTAAATAAGATTCAGTTACGTTTTTATTAATATGTAAAAATCTCCATTATAAAAATTAATTTTAATAATATGGGATGATGTAAGGAGTTGTGGAAAGCAGTTAGAGATACTAAAACAGTTAAAATTATAGTATAAAATGAACAAATTTAGTGTTTTTTTTTGTACAAACTATTTTGGGATAAGTATTAGTCGAACAACTTATTGGATATTTATAATGATTTAATACAGTTTAAGATACTAAAACAGTTAAAGTAAAAGCATGAAATAAACAATATTGTATTGGTTTTTAATTTAAGTTTTGTTTAGTAAATATAATAAAAATCTTTCTTTCAACCTAATGTGGCACGTGTTTTAATGCATTCCGCATCATTTTCAAACACCGAATTGAATCACATAGTGACTGCCGAATCAATAATAATACTAATTTAATTCATTTATTTATTTGTTTCATAGATGCATACACTTTTTTACTATATGTATCACGGCTCTTTAGGCATGGCCTGCGTTGAGCTGAAACGCTTACATGTTAAAACTATTTTTTTTTATTATTATTATTTGTTTTTTTTTTATTTTTTAATTATTATATTATATACATTACATACAAAAGATACAATTACAATTTACAGAATAAAGGTTTTACAAAAAAAATTATTACACCTGGACTTTAATTAATTCGCTTTCTACCTTGTCCCTTCCAACGAGAAGCAACCATCGACGGACACTGCTCTTAAAGACATGATCACTACTGGAATTTTTAATGGTTACGGGCAGCAAATTAAAGGAATGAAAACATTATATTGTTATTTTTTATAAACTATTTTAGTTAAGGTACTTGAATAACTTATAGGATATTTATTATGATTTTATGCAGTATCAGTTACTAAAACAGTTAAAATAATAGTATAAAATGAACAATTCAATGTTTTCCTGTATAAACTATTTTAGTAACGTTATTAGTAGAACAACTTATCGGATATTACAAACCTTTGTCGAGGAGGGGGTCATGATCTCATTTGAAATAATTACTTTGTAATGTCAGAGAAAGGTTAATTAGGTCGTATTTTCTTATGAAGTGTACAATTTAATATATAAACAAAGATCAAAAGTTAAATGGAAATTGGGGTTATTCTCTCGATGTTGGCAGTGTGCCTATTTTTTCAAGTATTTAATATTTGTAAGGTTATTTAGTTTAACCCTCTCTTCCCGGTGTTGTGTACCTTGTACACGTTGCTTATAATAACTATCAATATCTCTATAAATATAATAAATTACCAAGATTTTAAGGTATTTCTCTATAATATATTTACGCTTTGATTTCAAATACAATATTAAAAATAATCAGAATTTATCGGGTACATAGGAGGTATTTTGTGAATATCGGAAAAAAATCGCGTAATAACAGAGCGTGAAGAGTGTGCGGGAACCGGTACACTATATTCTGGCTAGCGGCAGTAGCTCTTGGGCTTCCGACAAGAGTGGACCCATGCTTTTCCGTGAGCGTTGCTAGATGGTTTTTTAATGTTTTATGTAAATAAATCAAAATTTTTATAATTTTTGACCTAATTTATTATTAATTAAGGGGATTAGCAATGAATGTCCGTATTTTTCCGATTTGAAATCACTAATTTTTTATTGTGTAGTGACTACCCAACACCGGGATGCGCGTTTTTATTTTAGCACTGGAAGGGAAAGGTTAAAACAATTGGGAATTTAACTATGAACCTTATATATGAAGGTCTTTCAAGTATAAAACAATGAAAACGACGTCGGTAAAGAAAGAAATCGGAATATTATATATTATATATGCAATATGCATGTATCAAATCGTTTTATTTTCATGTTTAAATAACAAACTAACCAACCGACCCTCAATATTCTCATTTCGACCCTAAATAGAACGCCACATAAACAATCTTCGCCTCTCTACATTCAAGCATCTCCTCATACATACCCGCCAATTAATCCGACTCCTGACCTGACTTGTTCTAAATAGTTGAATATTTGATCATGCCAAGTTTTTCCGGTCTTCTTCTGCTCCTATTTTCAACAACATTCGCCATAATTTTTTTATACTGTTTATTCCTCAGTCATTTGTTCCACACGTTTAAACCATCTCAACTAATTTTATGGATAATGCTTATCCCAGTATTTCAGTCTTTATTTAATTATTCGAATATCTACCATTTATCGTTTTGCTGCACATTCATCTGATTGATTGCACTTCGAGTTCATTCAGTCTACTTTTAAGTCCACGGTTCACTTCCGAAATTAGGGTTGGTGCCAGGACTCCGTTATGTGCTGCCAGTTGTGCTTTCGCTGATAGGCCTTTATTTTCTCCATTTTTGCTCTGTTCCTAGCATTCGCTTTCCTTTCTATATTGTTGTTTTATTTTTTATCCCTAGAAATATATTATACACAATTCATTTTATTTTATAATCTATTAATTCATCTAACCTATTTTTTTCAATGGGAACAAAGGGTAAAGTATAAAGTAAAATTTAATTTATTCGAACAATTCAAAGCTCAACTTTAAATTTAATGTTTTTAAATTATAATATGGACTTAATCGTATGAAAATTTTAACTTTTGATGTGAAAACCTATCAGAAATAAAGTAGACCAAAAACCGGTCAAGGTTTTACAATATTAGTTTACATGTTTTTAACACCTACCGTCAAAATGCGGAATGAAAAATGATGATTCTACGTGATATGGGTAATACATGTAAATTGACTTGACTTAAATGTGTGTATTTTTTAATATCTAAATTAAGCTAAGTTTTATTATTCGTAAAATATGAGAAATAGTCACTTTGTGGCAATATGTGTGCATTTTAAGCAAAATTTTTACTTTTTCTTGAATGTTTTTCGCATATACTTTGTGGTGAGACATGATGTAATTGCAAAAGAAAAACAAGTTTTTTACCACTTGAGTTATATTTATTAACAACATTTTGAGTGTGTCCAAATACTTGTTCACAAAATCTGGATTATCTCCAATTACAGGAGTTATTTTCATATTATTTTTTGACATCTCATCAAAGATGAATAAGAATATGGAAGTCTGGGCATTTACGGGGGTGACTACCGTCATAGGCTGGTTTAAGTGATCACTTTACACACGTGCAACATTCACCAATTCTACCCATTATTGACAGCCGCGCTACTCAAATTCTTGGAAGTTCTATATATATGAACCAATTTAGAAACCTTTTTCTTGAATCACTAGAACTTTACTAGAGACATCTATTGGTGAGATGTAAAGAAGCTTTTTATTGTATTAAGCAGAAACTCTTATATTAGTATGTGAGGTCCGAATCCTGGACTATAATCACACATATGAGAAACGCCAGAAAATAGCATTTCTTTTTTATTATTTAAGCTTATAATTTGACCGGATAATTTATTTACAACATTTTGAGTGTGTCCAATCTGGATTATCTTCAATTACAGGAGTTATTTTCATAATATTTTATTTTCATCTTCATCTTTGGTGAGATGTCAAAAAATAATATGCAAATAACTCCTGTAATTGGAGATAATCCAGATTTTGTGGACAAGTATTGGACACACTCAAAATGTTGTAAGTATTATTATTCGTAAAATATGAGCAAAAGTCACTTTGTGGCAATATGTGTGCATTTTAAACAAAATTTTTACTTTTTCTTGAATGTTTTTTGCAGATACTTTGTGGTGAGACATGGTGTAATTGTAAAAGAAAAATATTTTTTTACCACTTGAGTTATATTTATTAAATTATAAGGACTAGTTTTGGAAGCTACGCTTCCATATTCATGTCTAAATATAAACTAAAGCACAATCAAATATCTGTTCTATAAATAAGTCCAAACAAGACGTTATAATTGCAAATGTTTTCCTATTAAATTTCTTTATATTTATAAAAAATTATACTTTATTTTGATTTTGAAAATATCCTGATCCGATGTTTGCTTTCCGTCGCGTTCAGTTCGAGTTGTTTCGTTCTTTTAACTTACAAATTTGCACCCAAATCAGTAGGCAGTTTGGGGTAGGAAGGGATGGAGATAGGGGATGCTCAATCGTATTCAATTAAACCTAATAATAATAAGTAGCACTTGTGTGGAAAGGAACCCACTAATTAATATGGAAATGAAACAACTTTGGGGTGGGGTAATCCGCTTAAAAGTTACACTTTCTCTGGCGCCGAGGGTGGCTGGGGAGGGCTGGTATCCTACCCCTAAGTTCTTGCCAAGATTCGAATCTAGATGATATTAGAAGAGAGTTATTTTTGCTAACTATAAGTGTGGCTCGGGGAAAATATAGAAATCATTAATTTCACAAATTTAGGTAACGGTTTGTTTAACCAACTTCTGAAACTTTATTACGAAATTACGAATATCAATTTGGTATTCATATTAACAATGAGATGCTATAAAGTGTTTTGTTCATGAATAAAGCACAGTGGCTTAGTGATAATCAAAGATTATTTAATTTAATTTTTACTTGATAAATACCACTGATTCATAAAATCTACTGTTGTACGTGTTGCGATGTATCATTTTAAAACATTGTGAAATGATGCGAAATGCATCAAAACTCGTGTCACAAAAGATTTTAAGATTTTAATTTTACTTGGTGATCACCAAGTAAAACTTGAAAATGTATAGATAGTACTACAAAGTTGCTGCCAAATCAATTAATAATATGAACAAAAAAGTTTATTTAATTAATAAAATAAACCATAGTAAATTATTTGCGGATTAAGGGTGAAAGAAAAAAAAATAAAAGAAAATTTATTTTTTAAAACAAAGGAAAAAATCAATGAATTGATTTGGCAGTCACTTTGTTATAATATCTATCAATTTGAAATAAAATTTCACTTGGTAAATAAAAATGTTGCTTAAAATATAATATATTCTAACACGTGCATGCATAACAGTATCAAATAAACAGTTTTCGATAATGATGCTGAATGGATCGAAACACGTGGAGCTACAATAGATTTTAAGAAAATGTGATATTTACTTGTTATAAAATTTAAATAAAAATGCAATAAATCTAGATATTCCGAAGTCATAGAGGAGAATGTGACCAAGTGCATTTTTACAAAAACGTGATCATTGACTATTTGATATCTTACTCTTTTAACATTGCCCTGAAAAAAATCGAAATGATTTTAAACTGGAAAGTATAATATATTGACTTGTTAAAAATGACTAACTGAATTGATGTTTATTTTCTTGCCAAGCAAAGTGACTTAAATGGCCCTCCCGAACATTTTACGTTTTGTTAGTTGGTCACTTTCTCCTGAACGACTACGATACATATGATTCTGAGGGTCTTTCCAATTCAAAAAAAAAACTACCATCAACTTAAGAGTATCGATGAAGTGTTAGTTACATCCCTGAAATATAATGAATCGTTTCTATTTATTATTATTAATTTATTAATTTATTGGTTATATCCATTTACGAGTGTTAAAAAATATATAACCGTATTAACCAGAATATAAAGTTTTATATCAAAACTGATTTCCGTTACACATACAGATTGATAGAGCAGATTGAGACATAAATGTAATAAGGGAAGAAAATTTGGGAAACGAAGATGGCTGTGTCTATATTCCGTCTACCCTATTTCGAGAGGGTGGTAAAGGAAACGCTTATTGGCTTCATCCCCTTCACAGCTGTCTTTAGGGCTGACCACCCATTATTATTTTAAGGGGTGATTTCGTGTTATTACAGAATTGGGGTGTTTAGATACACCTTTGCCAAAACAATCACTATTACGATCTAATTAGTTAAGCGAATAATTTGTTTTCCGGTTCGACGAAAATTGATCTTCCTGAATCTTGAATATTTTATAGCGAATTTATTTTATATAATCTTATTGAGAATGTTTTTTCGGAGTGAGCTTATTTTTTATTTTTTTGGGATGTAAAATTATTCGGAAAGAATCTTGTGTACTTATGTACATTTAATGAAGGTTCTTCCCATTTTTTTTTACCGATTTCAATGATAGATATTGCCAAAAAAGTAGACCTTTTATTCTGCTACTTTTTCGGCGATATTTTGTCGGTTGTCAATCATGGGTAGAATAGTGAATGTTACAAATGTATTATGTGATCACTTAAACCATTCTGTGATAAATCTTAAGCTTAGTAAATGCTCTGACTTCTACATTCTTCTTCATTTATGTCGAGACATAATTTTTGTGTATTTTGTTGTTATTGTTTCTTTTAAAAGCGGTACAACACCAAACACAAGAATACAATTTATTTTTGTTGCGATAACAAGTGGTCAACATGAGAATCAGGTAAGCAGTTGACAGAAAATAAGGGGACTCAATATAAAAAAATACAGTTAGGGTTCTAAGAGTAAGTAAAAGGCGGAGATTGTTTGCAAAGACAGATTGGTGTGGCGTACTATTCTCTCTACCTACCCCTGCTAGTAAACGGCGTGATGGTAAGTTAGTTAGTTAGTTGATTATAAAAAAATAGTGATGGTTTTCAGCCCTGAGAGGCAGGTGAGCCGTAAGGGTGGTCGGTGGAGGTTAAGGGTACAGAAAGGGGGCTGATTTACGGCACAGTTTGTATCAGTTCCGGGCAGGGAACGATTTGCAAAACACCACCGAGTAACACCCTTAAAAACTGTAGACACCTTTATTTTATTTCACCCTTATCTAAGGTGAAAATAATAGAAAACCCTCAAAACCTTTTAATATTCTTTCACGAGTAAAGAAATACAATACTAAGATAAAAATTTTCACTAAGATGAAATCATTTCTCCTTCGTGGGTTACAATCTTTATGATGATTGGTTTGCTTATTTCGTGATCAGACTCCACCTGTCTTAACCAGCCACTTCACTAGCCTTTGACAGGTCGTAAGCCCTGGTAATACTCAGATTTCTATATTATTCTGCACCTGTGTTGAGATGTCATCATCCCTCTAAAATGTTGCACAATTGAGAGATAAGAATGGCATATTTATATATATATATATATATATATATATATATATATATATATATATATATATATATATATATATATATATATATATATATATATATATATATATATATATATATATATATATATATGTATATATATATATATATATATATATATAAATATATATACATATATATATATATATATCTATATATATATATATATATATATATATATATATATATATATATATATATATATATATATATATATATATATATATATATATATATATATATATATATATATATATATATATATATATATATATATATATATATATATATATATATATATATATGCATGTAATATAATATATAAATGCTTTAACATTTTAAATATATACGAGTACACATAGTACTTAATTAAGATAATTAATTTAATCAATTAAGTGCATTATAGACAAGAGTAGTGCAAACTGAGATCCTGGTAGTTAACGAATCACGAAAATGTCTAGCAGAGTGAGGTCGCTGCAGTGGTATCGGAAGGAGACTGGATAGGAATGTGGTCATCCAGAAAACCACAAGTTCCTGAAAACCCGAAGTCCCTCCTGATAGATATTTCAGGATGAATTCCGGGTACATACCTACCAGGGGTACATATCTCGACTACGGATTACAGAATTTTAGAAGGATCTAAATTCCGGACTTCGATTGGGTATTTAGAGGAATAATTGAAATACCTTCCAACAATTTGTAAACAATAATATAGTTTTTTTAAAATATACTATCCGTACCCATCCACGGGCTATTATGACTCGATCTGGTCAAATGGAAAAGAAAAAAATAGAAAGTATACATGTACATTACTAATGTGTATTTTTTAATTTTACTATCATTGTGAAGCAAATCTTTGAAATATCAATCCAATCGTAAACATTGAAAATACTTTGTGATAGCAGCTGATAAGAAACATGCTGTCCGTCATATGAAATGTTTAGTATTGGGTGCATTGCTATTACTTTTAACAGATGGCGCTGCCTTTTTTTAATTAATTTTATTTTAAATATTACTTATTGTTGGTGTTCGAGTTTATGCTTCGTATGATAAACAATCAAATTTACTAAAAGTTTTGTACTGACATTTCTTAATGTAACTGCATTTTATAAAACGAAAAAAAACGACATAATTTAAAAAAAATTTTGATTGATCAGTGACAGCGTACCAGTTTGATGATGTTGGTAACGACGAGACTCGGTCACCAGTCAAATAAGATGAAAGTGGAAAATACTTTATAGTTATATATAATTTATATTTGAAGCACTAACTTTGTGATTTTCCATTTTATAATTAAAATGTAACTTTGTTTTAAAATCACTTTGAATTTTATGGTGATTTTAAAACAAGGTTACATATTAATTACACATAAAAGTTGTTTTTTTACTAGACCGAATTGTTATTGAATTTGATAACGTATAAATAACATTTAAAAAAAACTATTTTTGTCATATATTTTTCTAGTTTGTAGAAAAATTTAAGCACACAAATAAAACTTATGTATAATGCAGTATTTTCTTCACGTGAATTTAATTGTTGTTTTTTTAAATAAACGAAAAAATATTGTCTTACCTCTCAATCATAATACATGTACTTGTCTAGGTCTAAGTTTATTTAAAACGTTCGTTTCAAACGTAAGACATCATATTTATGCACTTCTTAAACGCAAAAAACGATAGCAAAATTCTTTATGAAGATGCATATTGCACATTTGTACGGGAAGTACTGTTGACTGTTGGAAACAAATTTGCTTAGTGAAAATAGCGCCTGAGAGTGGTATTCCTAGGGGATGGGGAGTGTCGTGTCTAGGGGTGATTACACTTCACAAGGGCTGAACACTGAATGCCGAACAAGACTGGTAATACATTTCACTTAAATTTAGATTTTTACAATGTTAGTTTTACAGGTGTCGAGATATATCCCTACTTAAGGGAGTATGATATATTTTTTAATATTAATTATTTAATATTTTTTTATAAAAAAGAGGAATAATTGTAAATTTCAGTATTAAAATATATTGTGTGTATTTTTTTGAAGCAGGTTTTAGATATGATTTATTTTTAACATTTTTTCATTGATTCATTCATTCTGCAGTCGTTTTGTAGTAATATCTATCCATTTTTAAGTTTTACTATGTTTTTACTGTTATTTAAGTTTAATTTCCACAGTGGTATTTACCAAGTAAAACTATAATTAAAATTGTAAGAAAGAACTGTTTTTAATGGACTAAATAGATGTTTTTTTTTAGTAAATTAGTTTAAACATAAGAAATCCTCCACTATGAAGTCCAGATATTTCAATTTATGCTTAATTTTAATCGAATAACATATTTAACAAAAAAAAAACGCATTTTACAACAGTGGAGATTTAGTGCGTGATAGTGTTATAGTAGTGGTACAAAATATTTATGTATTAATTTTAATAGATTTATATTATCCACTGACACTTCGTGATGGAATTGCATTTTTAATTTATTATTAGATTAAAACCAATATTTTTAGCTTTTACACTTTTTTTTTATTTGACCAGCGACCGGGTTTCGTCGTTACCGACATCATCAGACTGGTCTGATGATGTCGGTAACGTCAGACCATCAGAACATCAGAACATCAGACCAGTCTGATGATGTCGGTAACGACGAAACCCGGTCGCTGGTCAAATAAAAAAGTGGAAAAGCTAAAAATATTGGTTTTAATCTAATAATAAATTATTAATTTTAAATCAAACACAGATTTTTTGAGTATACTAAGTTGTATTTTATTAAGAAAAACATATAAAAAATTATATTGTGACAATTGTTTCGCCTTGTTAGGGCATTATCAAACGAATGTCGTTTTATAATGCCCTAAACATTCGTTTGATAATGCCCTAACAAGGCGAAACAATTGTCACAATATAATTTTTATGTGTTTTTGTTATTAAAATACAACTTAGTAGACTCAAAAAATCTGTGTTTGGTTAAAAATTAATGCATAAATTAAAATGGAGTTCTACAAATTAAACGCCAAATCAATAAATAAGTACAAAATATTGTTTACTTTACATGCCGGTGTAATGATTATCGTTACAAAGTGACAGGTACGTCTCGAAACCGGTAAACAACTATCTAAAAATCTTGGTGGTAAAAATAATACTCTTTAACAAAAAAAAACGATCTAAGTCATTTCAATTTTAATATAAAACTTAACATTGAATAAACCAAGGTCTAGTTCTATAAAAGAAAAAGGCCTTAAAGTCGAATCCGCTCAATACTAACCGAACTTAACCTCAATTTTTTAAATTCTTAACTACAGTTTAAAAACTGGCCCAACTCTCAAATTCCACATTCTTGCAACAAACACTCAACGACAGAAATCAAAAATAACCACCAATTTAAGTCGTGATTACGTGGGCTAATTTATTATATGTAATAACGGGTGTTTTCACGACTTAACTGCTGTTAATGCTTCAGGAACAATCCAGTATTGAATGTAAGAGCTTTCTTTAAAACGTACCCGTGTATTTATTTACGCCAAGTCTGCACGTAGGAACGAAGGTGATAAAATAACGTAACATTCGTAGATAACACTCATAAACGTAGTACGTGTTCACATATTAGTTGAACGTTAGGGTAGAGTAAATCTTTTAAGCCTATATTTTTAGAAGAAATTTGCGGTGGTTGTGTTTATCTGGTTATTTAAGAAATTACTGAGTAGTAAGTGAAACAGATCCGAGGATTACTTGAAGTTTGCGATATTTTGCTTACAAAATTACTTGAATTATTCATTCAACAAAACGATGTATGATAGATGTGCGAATAGTGAAATAAGGAAGGAAAGCTGAGATAAGCATTATCGATAAAATTAAGAAAGGTGTGTTGAGATGGTTTGGACATGTAGAACAAATGAGTGAAGAAAGAACGTTACAACAAATTTATGTGGCGAATGTAAGTGGAAAAAAGAGCAGAGGAAGACCGAGAAAAACAGGGCACGATCAGGTATGCCAAATACTTGAAAGTGGTCAGGAGCCGTAACAATTGGCGGGTGAGTTGACCAACTGTTCAAAGATCTCTTTATCGTATCAACGCATTATTATCTTAACCATAAATTGCAGGAAAAGTGATTTGTGAACAAGAATCTAGACATACTTAAAATATGATTTATAAAAATAAAGGTTAAACGATACGCTAAATATTTTTTTAAATCTTGTTTTCAGACGGTTCTCAGTATGTAAATATAGTCCCGGTTCGGATCTTGCATACAAAAAAAGAGTCTCTGCTTAGTAAAAGCTTTCCTCAATCCAACAAATGAGTTCAACAAGGCTGTTGTGAACTCATATGTAGGTAGTGTGTCACGATATTGATCAATCTTTAATACCTAGGAGTTAATTTTTTTTAGTAGTGTGGTTGTCAATCAAAGGTGGAATTGGTGAATGTTGCACGTGTATGTATGATCACTTAACCAGCCTATGACAGATCATAAGCCTTCGAAATACTTAGACTTCCATATTCTTCTTCATCTTTGTTAAGATGTCAAAAAATATATAATTTATGGTCCCTGATTCTTATTATGAATTTTTGGGTCATTTAATTGCAAAATTCCCACAGTTGCTGTTCAATATAAATCACTGTTATGTTATAAATACATAATACGTATGTTTCAACGATGTTTAATAGTGGAATAATACTCATGTAAAAATGTGGGATGTATGGAAGAATGAACACAAGAGGGGTTAAATGTTACTAGCAGAGTACAGTACTGAGGGATGGGAAGGCTGTGGTAGGGGAAGTAGGTTTGTTGGGGTTGTTAGAATGCTATAGTCAAAGGAAATGCACGGCCCGGTAGTCATATCCGGACTGAATCGGATATTTCGGCTGAAAGTATGTAATGCTTTATCTGAATGATCGTGATGCTGATTCCTGATTTTTAAAACAGGTAACATAATTAGTTGATATAATCATTGATACAGAGATTTGCTTAAAAAATATGGTTTCGTATTCATAAATTGATCTTTTTCCATATGATAACATTCTTGTTTTATTTAAAATATACTATACAATTTAAACACCATTTTTGGATTATTGATATAAGCACGGCAAGTTTTCAAAACTGCAGATGTTTTGTTTTTATTTTCAACTGTTGATACTAATCGTGTTTACATAAATAATCTCAAAAGTGGTATTTTCAAATCATTTAAATCATCGTGTTATTCCTCAAAGTTATATATATTTTTATTTATAATACTTTTTTTTGCTACATTCTTTATTTTTAAATTTTTAATCTTATTTTTTAAGAAACTTGCTTTAACATTAACATATACAGTATTTACAATTTTTACTATGAATTGCACCATCTAAATAGTTTTAGCCATTTTAAGACAGAAACAAAATATACATGATTGTCGGGTATGTATAGGAGATGCATGAATGTAGAAGAGGCAAAGAATGTTCGCAATGACAGAGTGGTGTGGCGTTCGATTCCCTCTGCCTTCCCCTGCGGGGAAGCGGCGTGATGGTTAGATAGTTAGTTTTAACAAAATTAACATCGTTTCCAACTCCTAATTAGAGGTAAAGTAGATTTGTGAACAATGATTCAGACACACTCAAAATACTGAGGATGAAAAAAAACTTATCAGAATTATTTAAACCTAAAAAGATCAAAATGCAGTCCCTCGAAAAATTGAGACTGCATTTTGACGGCATTTAGCCTACTTTCATGCTTCTTTTCACAACTACATGCTTCACGTCTATAAGTTAGGGTTGGTCCAGAGCTGCGTTGAGTATTGCCAGTTAAGCTTTCGCTAATCATTAAATGACATTAATGATTTTTATTAACAGAATCTTTGCTTTCAAAATATGCTTTAAAAACAAGTATTTTATATTTTTTTGCATTTAACAATTTATTATAATTACAAGTACAAAAAAACTCCCATAAAGGCATGACCTGTGTGTGAGGAAACATTTTGTTTTAGGTTAAAATAAGGGGCGGGGAACTGACAAGAACACAATAAATATATGAAATAAAATTGAATTAAAAGTGCTAATATACTACAAATAATTGATTTTAACAGAAAACAAAAAAATCGAAAATATGAAGATGAAAAAGTTAGCAAATATCGGTAGTAATAATTAAAGAAAACACTTTGTTTTTTACCACTTGAGTTTTTATTAAAGACTACATGTTTCAGAAGTTAAACTTCCATCATTCAGGTCTGTATAATAACCAAAATATAAAATATAAAATTTTTCTATAAATAAGGAGAGGGGAAAGTAAGGGGAAGGGGTTAGTCAAGGAACGGAGTTTGAAAACAAAGGAAAAATTGAAAGCAATGGCGAAGAATTTTGAAACAATATATTATTTAATAAATTATTATTAGAATTCGGGTTTTTTTGTATTTCTAAATTTTCAAGATAATTCATAATTTGGCCTTTATATGGAACAAGGTGTAATAATTTTAATTTATGAGAGTGAAATGAGTGATTAGTATCTATTATATGATTTGCAAATTCCGAAAAATAATTACTAACAAGACTAACCCCTTCCCCTTACTTTCCCCTCTCCTTATTTATAGAAAAATTTTATATTTTATATTTTAGTTATTATACAGACCTGAATGATGGAAGTTTAACTTCTGAAACATGTAGTCTTTAATAAAAACTCAAGTGGTAAAAAACAAAGTGTTTTCTTTAATTATTGTAACATGTCTTACCACAAAGTTAATGCCGAAACAATAAATATAATATCGGTAGTGTTAAGGCAAAGAGGTATTTCTGTCTCAGACCAAATTTTACAGGAGAGCTTGTGAAATTAAATATTTTGTACATATCTTAATATAACTAAATAAGTATTGCAACTACAGCTATATCCTTTTGCTAGATTATGGAATACACTATTTTAGACATTTTGTGGAACAAACTTAGAAAATGAAACATTTGACAGATTTACGCTTTTGAGTTATACGTTTAAAAGAAGAAGGTACTAAGATCAGTTTTTCTTTTTAAAATAAATAATTAAAACAATATTTTCTTCAAGATAAGCAGGACTCTTTGAAGGTTACCCTGTTGAATCTGAGTGTTCATGGAAGTTGAACACAAGAGCTTTGAAGACGGAAAGTTGTATGTTTGTGCGGTAAGCGGCTGTCGAATCCTAATCCTTTGTTAAGATAACACCTTGTATCCTATCATCCCCCGGTCAGTGTAAGGTAAGGATCCCTCCTAAGGCACTTACCAAATCTAGTTTCAAAGTTTCGTACACAAGGAATAAAAGTGTGTAGCTCGATAATCTGGCATATGTAGAGCAGGGTTTGAAACATATGCAAAATATAATATACACATGGTTATCTTATTTATATGGTAAATAAAGCGTGATTTGAAAATAAATGACAAAAGATGTTAACAACATCAAAGTATATGAGTATATATATATATATATATATATATATATATATATATATATATATATATATATATATATATATATATATATATATATGTATATTTATGTATATATATATGCATATATATATATATATATATATATATATATATATATATATATATATATATATATATATATATATACATATATACGTATAATACTCATATACCTTGATGTTGTTAATATCTTTTGTCATTTATTTTCAAATCACCCTTTATTAAAAACGTGATCATTGACTCTTTGATATCTTACTAGCTTAATATTGCCCTAAAAAAATCCCAAAGTGTTTTAAACTTGTAAGTATAATATATTGGCTTGTTCAAAATGACTAACTGAATTGATATTTATTTTCTTACCAAGAAAAAGTGACTTAAATGGCCCTTCTGAACATTTAACGTTTTGTTAGTTTCATTTTTAGTTAGGTCACTTTATCCTGTACGACTACGATATGCAAACGACTTCCAGAATTTGACTTCTACTGTGCAAAAAAATTCAGAAAGAATCTTACATACATTTCAAACCGGTTAATTAAAAACTTAGATGTAACAAACTCAACTCAACTGTGTCAATTGAAGCATAAATACAACTTGCAAAATTTGAGTAGCGTGGTTGTTAATCATGGTGGAATGAGAAATGTTACACGTGTATAAAGTAATCTCAAACCAACCTATGACAGATCTTAAGCCCTGTAAATACCCACAGTTACTCATTCTTATTTATCTCTCTTGAGATATCAATAAAAATCTTGAATCAAATGAAATTCACAACGATATAAACGAGAGTTTTAATTAATGACACATGCTACTAATTATGCGTCTTTATTTGCCCGCTTGATTTGCGTTAATTAATATAATATCTCGCTAAGGCAATTAATTACGGTGTTTTATTAATTTTGTGTCGTGTTTTCTTATGATTATTTACAGTCTCATGAGCGGAGTATTGTTAGATACACATAATTCCGCAGAAATTCTTGCGAAAGGGCAGTGGTCGCAAACTTATTAATAATTCATTAAATCATTAAAAATATAAAGTAGATACAAAAGTGTTTTTCTTAAATGAATACATCAACAACGTTTTTATATACACCAGTGGTCAGGAAAGTAATTAGACAAAGAGCTTAATATGCACATAACAACGTTCAAACAAAAAACAAAATTTACATAATTGTCGGGTATGTAAAGGAGATGCATGAATGAAGAAGAGGCAAAGAATATTTGCAAAGACAGAGTGGTGTGGCGTTCGATTCCCTCTGCCTATCCCTGCGGGGAAGCGGCGTGATGGTTAGTTAGTTAATAATAAATAATAAAACCCTTATCCGCACCCCAATGGTGCATAGGGCACTGCGTCATATAAACGCAGTGTTATCTTGATCGTTTACACATGAAGGAAAGGTGATCAGCCCTCCGCTTCAGGTACCAGTCCAGGGTAATATTGAATAAATATTACAGTGAAAAAATCACTCATATTTCTTTTTACCCCCCCTGGGAATCGAACCCGAGTCCTCCAGAACGGGAACCGAGCGTGATGACCATTGCACTACGGAGGCGAACGATATATATATATATATATATATATATATATATATATATATATATATATATTACATCTTCTTACAGTAAACAAAACATTTCTTTTTTAATTCTTGCAGACTTTTTTCATTTTTCATCACACATTATCAAACCCTTATACATTAAACAATTTAACGATTCGTTTTTTTTTTCAACAATGGCAGTCTTATTTTATCCTTATTTATAGTAATATTGTTATGAAAATTATGTTACTATATTATTAAAATTATATATGTTCATGAAAATTCTGCTTATTATTCCATCTAACCAAAAATGTGCCTCATCATAAGACGATTTCTTTGTTTTCTTTAGATAAGATTCATGGTTCTAAAATATTGTTCGAATAAATACGCAGAGTCCAAGAGTCTTCCCGCGGATATTTGTACCGGAGTCGCACTTAAAAGGTCAAAGAGTCGCATGCTGCTCCGGAACCACACCGTGCCGACCCACGCGATGGGGTAACGAAGAGAGGGTTTGGTAAGACACTCCGACTGGGAAGCCAGAGGCACCTGCGGACCATCGTAACTCGTGGAATTATTGTTGGTATATAGTAGAACTGTGGAATTATTGTTCTACATGGTACAACTGTACGGAATTACATTTAGTGAATTATAAAGGGCCCTGGACACCCGTAATAAATATTCTCGCGATAATGGCACAGATATTGATAATATTGGATATATTCAACGATGAATTTGATTTTCTAATAACTTAAAATTTATAAGACAGAAAAGCCTGGAGACAGTTTGTGGACTCCATATGCTCCACCTAGGGAGCGGATATCGTTTATTATTATTAAATTTATAACGTAATGCATAGCGTAATGGTCAGCACGCTCGGTTACTGTACTGGAGGTTCCGGGTACTTCAGTTAATACAACTTTAAAGTGGTATTACACAAAGCGAACGATAAATGATAAGGAGTGTTTTATCACTTGAAATAGAGCTATCATTTGACAGGTCATAAGCCCTGTAACCCAGACTTTCAGACGTTATATCGAAAATGTAAAAATAACTCCTATGTAGCGAAACCCAGATTTGTGAACAAGTATTTGTACACATTCAAAATACTCCATTTTCACTTAAACTTAGGCTAAAGTCCGCCTCCGTAGTGTAATGGTCAGCGCGCTAGGCTGCCATGCTGGAGGTCCCGGGTTCGATTCCCATGAGGGTCAAAATAAATATTAGTGATTTTTCAGTCTAATATTTATTTAATATGACCCTGGACTGGTACCTGAAGTGGAAGGCTGATCACCTTTCCTTCATGTATTTAACGATCAAGATAACACTGCTTCTATACGATGCAGTGCCCTATGCACCATTGGGTGTGGATTAGGGTAAGAAGAAGAAAGATGTTTAGAAAAACATTTAAAATAACTTTGTACCTTATTATTATTTTTTAATTTTTATAAATGGTAGAAAAGCGTTAAGGAAATTTGACCGGAAACATTTTATCTAGGAAAATATCAGTTGATAATGCGCTTTGACCCGATGCATACCATTTACTGATGCAAAGCCCCCTAGTCGAAATATTTCAGTCGAGAATTTGATAATTTCCCTACACACGCAAGTGTTGTAGTGTCCACCCAATGCCTTCTATAAAGCAATAAATCCGAGAAGCTGAAACAAGTCGTGAAGGCTCTCGTGCTCCGTGCCGTAAATTACCTGACACGTAACACGTAAACGTAAGGAATTAGTACACGTAAGAAAACTTTCCTGAAATTGATACGTAATCATTGACGATCCAACTACAAATGTGACGTTTGTAACTTAAATAAATGTAATTCTTTCTCCTAATTGATTTACGTACTAGCTATAGCTTTTCAGACATCACGCTTAAATGGATGAAATTGAACATGTCCGTTCATGTGTTCAAAACCTGAAATCTCGTAAAATAATTCACCCATTCCATTTTGAAATTCTGTTTCTACATTCTACATTTACTTGTCATAAATGTCTTTATTTCATAATTTAATAACCAACTAAGAAACCATCATGAAAGTTTAGAACGCCACACTAATTTGTCTTTGTGAAAAATCTTCGTGTTGTCCACATCCATGCATCTCCTTTCAAATTCCTGTCGATTTTTTTTAATATACAATGAAAAAAAAAGGTCAGTACTTTTCATAATTAAGGGATAAAAACATACGGTGAATAAACAACTAACTCTATTTTAGTTATGAGGAAATTTTCGCACAATTGAAGCTGAACGTGTAGGGTGGGCAAAGAAAATTGTTTTTTTTTTTTGTTTTTTTTTTTTGCTAACAATTGTCGCCTCTTCCACATTCATTTCCTCATACATTCTGATTCCTGATGTCACCACATTCAAGTATTTGAAATACTTGATCATGTCAAGTCAAGTTCCTCGGTATTTGATGTATATTATTAACGATCAAGATAACGCTGCTTCTATGCCATTCCAATGCAGTGCCTTATACACCATTGGTTATGGATAAGGGTAAAAAAGAGATAATATACATTTTCATTTGATTTCTGTGTAAATATCATATTTTTTCAAATTAATTTCCTTATTCTAAATATAATTTATAATATTACCGGTAACTCATACGTACGTATCTAATACATATTATTAATAACTTCATTCCGTTGGTGCTTATTACATTTTCAATTTGTAATATGATATTTATAATATTTGCGTGTTATTAAATTCATATTTGTATTAACGTATTTCATTTGAATAACTTATTTACAAGTTCTTACGAGGAAAACATACTATATTTAGAATTTCTCTTTTGAAGGAAAAACAGTGCTTTTTAATTTTGAGATATCGCTCGCTCCTTTCAAGAACGTCATAAATGAAAAAAACTTGACTTTTGCAGGAGAACGTTTTTAAAGTTTAAAAATATAATACAATGTATTAAAAATAAATATCAAGCCACTTATTGAACCTTTTACTGTGCAACAGATCTTTTTAGGTAAAACCTGAAGGTTTTTTCTCCATTTGAAAAATATTTAGTATATTTGAAAATATAATTAAGCAATACCTTTTCTTCAAAATGCAAAAACAACATTTTCTGCCCTGTAGAGGGTAAATATTAAGTTAAAAATATGACTCTTTTACTGAGATATAGTACATTTTCCGAGCATTCCGATAACATGCACAACTGAAAATTGAAATGTAAATCTTACCAATAGATGTCTCTAGTGAAGTTCTAGTGATTCAAGAACAAGGTTTCTAAATTGGTTCATATATAAAGAACTTCCAAGAATTTGAGTAGTGTGGTTGTCAATAATGGGTAGAATTGGTGAATGTTACACGTGTGTAAAGTGATCACTTAAACCAGCCGATGACGGTCGTCAGCCCCGTAAATGCCCAGACTTCCATATTCTTCTTCATCTTTGATGAGATGACAAAAAAAACATATATATAAAAAAAGTATGTAAGTTTTGTGCATTCTCAGTATGTGTATATATAAACAAGTATTTATTGTTTCTTCTTCTTCCTGGCTATATCACAACTTATCGTCTTTGTAGTCTGCCGAGGTCAGCTCTCCTCGTCCTCAGGTTGTAGGTCCTTCTGTCATGGACAGAGTCACCTAGGCGTCACCAGTATTTATTGTGTGTCGGGTTGTGGTCCCGTGATTAGTGCCGCGGACTCTTGAGTCAGAGTTTTTTAGTTCGAACCCACTCTACCACAATTTGATACCTATTTGTAATAATGAGCCGCTCAGGCTCAGAAATACTATGAAATTGAAGTATTTTTCTAAATAATAAAGACACAAATATTTCTCTCATAAATTAAAATAATTACACCTTGTACCACATAAAGTCCAAATTATGAATTATAAAAAAAAATTAGAAATCCAAAAAATAATTTAATAAATATTATATTTTTTCAAAATTCTTCACCTTTGTTTTTCATTTTTCTTTTATTTTCAAACTCCGGTCACTTGACTAACCCCTCTCCCCTAACAGTTTATTATTAATTATGTTTTACATTTACAGGTAGTTTACATTTAGACCTGAGAATGAAAGCTTAGCTTCCGAAATAAGTAGTAATAAATAAACTCAACTGGTATAAAAACAAGTGCTTCCTTTAAATATTTTCTCTTTTAAAGTTAAGAATTGTTTATTTGTCAAAAATATTGATCGATTTTTTTTCAACGTATTATCTAAAATCTGTTTTCCTGTGATGTAACCTCATTACGAAATCACTAACGACCATGTTTAAGACAGCCCTTCGGAGTCAAAGGGTTAATACGAGTGTCGGTAATAGTGTTCTTCTTAAACCCTTATACCTTACACCCTGCGCTACCCTCGGAAAATGTGGCTAAGGGAATTAATTACCTGTACTGGGACAGCCCTAAACTCAACTGGGATTTGTAATTTCCTTAATTCCTATAATAAAGCCACATTTATTATTAAGATTATGGGACAATATATCTTTCATTTTATTAGGTGCGTATAAAACGAATTTTAAAGTGTGATTTATTATGCAAATCGGTGTATTTAGGCGGTGCTAAAGCGCTTCCATGCTTAGCATATAATAGGCGCAATTCAGAGTGCAGTGTTGGGACTTTAAAGCCGCTAAGCTGTGTCATAAAGTGAAATAATTCCTAATAAAAGAGGTATAAGAGTTGAGAATGCAATATTTCCTTATGCCACCTACGTAACCTCTTTTATTACACAAATTATAAAAAAAACAAATGCGAGGTTTTCAATGATATTTTGATTTTATGTGAGATAATTTTCTGTTTAAATATTTTGTCTGCCTCCGTAGTGTAATGGTCAGCACGCTCGGCTACCGTTCTGGAGGTCCCGGGTTCGATTCCCAGGGGGGTTCAAATAAATATAAGTGACTTTTTTCACTGTAATATTTATTCAATATTACCCTGGACTGGTACCTGAAGCGGAGAGCTGATCACCTTTCCTTCATTTGTAAACGATCAAGATAACACTGCGTTGCAGTGCCCTATGCACCATTGGGGTGCGGATAAGGGTTTTATTATTATTATTATATATAAAAATAAAACTTTGAAGCCAAAAAGCTGTGTCAGAAAATGAGGACAAATAGTAATAAAAAAGAAGTATAAGAGTTGATAATGCATTTTGTGTCGGGTTGTGGTCCCATGGTTAACGTGGTTAGTGTCGCGGACTCTTTAAGTCAGAGTTTCTCGGTTCGAACTCTACCACAATTTGATACCTTAAGAAATAGTTTGAAATTGAAATATTTGTGTAAATAAAAAAAAATTCTCTTTAAAAAAATGCAAATATATATTTACAAAATTTTGAGTGTGTCCAAATACGTGTTCACAAAATCAGGATTACCTCCAATTACAGGAGTTATTTTTATATTATTTTTGACATCTCATCAATGATGAAGAAGAATATGGAAGTCTGAAATGGGTAGAATTGGTGAATGTTACACGTGTGTAAAGTGATCTCTTAAACTAGTCTTTGACGGTCGTCAGCCCCGTAAATGCCCAGACTTCCATATTGGTCTTCATATTTGATGAGATGTCAATAAATAATTAATATTTTTATGTTATATAAAAAAATTAATGTATAAAAATATTTTGATTTTATTTGGGACTTTATGCTTTTTTGAAATAAAAAAGAGCCTTTGAGCCATAAGCTGTGTCATAAAATAAGAACAATTTGTAATACAAAAGTTATCAGAGTTGATAATGCATTTTTTTTTGCCGCTCACTTAACCAATTTTATTACATCAATTATAAAAATAAATAAAGCGTTATTCAATGATATTTATTGTTATTTGAGGCCAAATACTTTTTAAATATAAAAAAAATATTCGTATAAGACCTTTTTAGAGTCGATTAATAAAGATAATAATGGTTTTAAAAACTACAGATGTTCTCGTGAATATGTGAAAATAAAAACAGTTTTCACGAATTTTGGTAAATATAACTCGTTCAAATAATATTGGTATTTATCGAGAAAAATTTGAAAATAGAAAACACATAAGTTTAGACATCTCAACATATATGAAGAAGAATATGGAAGTCTGGGTATTTACAGGGCTTATGACCTGTTAAAGGTTAAAGTGATCGCTTAGCCTTTTACAGGACAAAAGCCCTGTAAATACCCAGACTTTATTAGCCCAGTTAATATTAAGAGTTTATTTTTATTGCACCAATCTGGAAATCTTTGCAGATTTTTTTTAGCATGTCAACAGTCGTTTATGTGTATTGTTATTGATAGTGATGATTTTAGAAATCAGGATTTCAGAATTCCATATTTTTCTTCACTTATGTTGCGTTGGCAAAATGTAAAAATAATTCATATGGAAAGAAATGTCCGTAAATGCCCAGACTTCGATGAGATGTCAAAATAGAATACGAAGAAATGTAATAATATTCGTATGTAAAAATGCTTAAGAAAATTATTTTTTCAAATCTTCTTGATATATTTTTGTGAATTATTTTTACTAATTTAGATATGAAAGTAAAATAATAAAATAATCTTATAATTTGTCTTCCTAAGTAGGAATTCCAAATTATAAACCATGGGACTTCAGCGTAGCAAGCAAATACAGGGCTAAGCTCTTTTGACAATTGTAGTCGTATACGTCGACTTCATAATATTATCATACAAGTTGTATCATGTATGTAGTACAAACTCGTACATACTAACATTCACAGAAATTATATAACTTCATGATATCTGGTTATAATTGTTCCTCTGGCAACAAGAGATAAAATTATTCAGTATTTTCAGACTTTCAGAGTATTTTTATATGTAAAAATAAATCAATGTTTATTCTGACTTCTATGACTTTCAAGTATTTAAAATACTTGATTTTTTGATTTGGCTTTTATGTAATTTGTAGAACTCCATTTTAATTTGTGTATTAATTTTTAAAACAAACACAAATTTTTTGAGTCTACTAAGTTGTATTTTATTAACAAAAACACATTAAAAAATTATATTGTGACAATTGTTTCGCCTAGTTATGGTATTTTCCAACAAATGTCGTTTAAAAATGCCATAACTAGGCAAAATCATTGCCACAATATTATTTTTTTATGTGTTTTTGTGTATAAAATAGTACTTAGTAGACTCAAAAAATGTGTGTTTGATTTAAAAATTAATACATAAATTAAAATACTTGACTTTACCATTTTCAAGTATTTGAAATACTTTATTTTGTCAAGTTCTTCTCGATCTACCTCTGCTTCTATTTCCTTCATTAGCTTCATAAATTTATTTTACTATTATTTTTTCACTTTTTCTTACACATGCCCAAATCATCTCAACACACTTTATTATATATTTTTTATTATTATCAATAATGCGTATTTTAGGTTGCATTATTTCATTATACCACCATTTGAACATATATCATATATTGTGTTGCCGCACATTCGTCTGAAAGATCGTATTTCAACAGCATTCAGTAAAAATACTTTGTTTTTCAAGCATTTTTTAAAATGTAAAATAAATACATAATCTTCATATATTTAAGTATATTAAATTTTTAAGTATATCAAAGTACTTTCAAATAGCAAAAAAAAGGGATAAGTTTTTAAATTTCGTTATGATTTCAATAAAGGATATTATGAAAATGAAGGCTAACTAATTAACCCTTGGAATAAAGATATAACTCCTAACCCAATCTTAACCATCATTATGCACAAATAAACCCATTTCACCACTTTATATATCTTTACAAATAAGCTTTACTTCATTAAAATTCAACGCGAAAGCTCCGATTTCTGAATTTCCCATTTTAGCGGTTCTTCTGCATTAAGAACCGGGAAAATAAAAGAGGAAATTAGCGGGAGAGTATGAATTATTAATATTCCACAACAGGGATCTAGCTCAAGTCATGGTGTTAAAAAATGTCAAAAAACTAATTCGCTTACTACCATTCTCTCGTCTAATACGATTCTCTTTCTGTCAGAAGAACGGATGAAAAGGGTGGCGGTAGAGAAATTAATTGACTTACAAATCTATTCCAGGCTTCGTGTACAGATTCTGAAATAAATACCCTTTTCTGTGGTGAATTCGCATTTATTTGAAAGGGTTGTTATAAGTGGATAAAAATAACTGTACTTAGTACCTGTACATCGTGGAGTTTGCTACTTATCTATATCCACTTCCTATGGTATGTAGAGCATATACAGGAGTCTAAAAACTGCATCCAGACTCTTTTGTCGGCTCCCAGCTCCCTTACGTCATCCCAAGTCAGGTCCACGTCCAGAATTTCAGAAGAAAACTGTCGAAGAATTGTGAGTACAAGTCCTGGGCGGCCGATGAAGCCGATGACTTGGAAAAGAAACAGACTTGATAAAAGATCCAAGGAAGTATCCAACTAAATCGCTTTTTCTTGATTACCTATCAATTGTGATGTGGACTGCTGCGTCTTCCGTCGGATTTTCTCATTGATTCCAAAGAAACCACCTTCTTTCTTTCCTGTCCTCTGTCCTCCACTACTGGATATAGACCTCTTCCGTATCTTTCCATTTTTTGGTCGGTTGCTGTTTGCAGCCAGTTTTTACCCCACACATCGGTTATGTCGTCGAAACATCTTTTTTGAGGTCTTCTAACACCTAATTTATTATCCCAAGGTCTCAATTTTAAAATTTTCCATTTTGTGGAGTGTTGTCGTCCATCACACCCCTAAAATTCTTCGCAGGCATCTGTTCTTTAAGCTGAGTACACGGCTGCCCTGGGCCTTTGTAAGGTGCCATGTTGCACAGCCAAATAAGAGAATAGGAGCGATGCAGTTATTATATAGGAGGAAGCATTCGGTCTTCACCGATCACAAATTTGATCTCCATACAGCCTTCATACTGTTGGATGCTGTGCTTGCAAGCCATTAACGCATTCCCTGATCTTTATGAAGGCTGCCATTTTATGCTGTGTATACTCTCAAGTACTTTGATTTCTTGATGAGCTGGTTTAAACCACTCAACGTCAAGAATCACTTATGAATCCTTATCGACAATTAATTGAAGACCCTTTACATGAGACTACATTGATACAGATGTACACAGTTTAAATAAAATTATAACATTTTATCCCAAAAAAATTGTGCAATTCAGTACTTATTTAAGACAGCATTATGTTTTTAACATAATGCTGTCTTAACACTACTGTCCTTTTTCAAACTTTTCATATTATTAAAACATTATATTTTATCTATATAAAATATTCATAGGTAAAATAAATAAGCACGGAATTTTAAAAGCCAATGTTTTATTCATCTACAGATTTATATAAAAACACATAAAATACTAGTTATGTGCATAGGTGTCAATATATCGTTAACACCGTGTCAATATTACGGAAAACAGTATCAATAATAGGACATTTGACAGTTTTACATTTTTTTGGAAAGTTTAATGATATGAATATATATTTTTTATAAACGATCCATTTTGTAGAAATAAACAATAAAGCAATTCATTTTAGTAATGATAAAGTTAAAATTAAGCATCTTTTATAATCTTATTTAGTAACAAAGTATGGGAACTCCTTAATGTGTCAATAAATGGGTGGTTTACCCTATATTACCTTAAATTGAACTATGCTAGATTCTCTCATAGCTCTTATCACTATGCTTAAATAATGACAGCTTTTCTACCCCCAAATTTGGCCAAAAAGTATTTCGGTTACAAAAATAATTGATTATGAAGTTACGTTGCGAAATGATCCCACTGTTTTTACGTTTGGGCATACAAATTGGAAAAGACGAAACAGGAGCGGTATTGTGGTATTTTTGTTCCATTTCTATACCCTTTGAGCGCATGTGGCATGTCTCGTATTAGCGGTCTATTGTTGTATGGAGGGTAATTGATACTCCCACCGCTAGCCGTATTATGCAAACAGGCTGTGACAAAAAACATGCATTTTCGGTGCATTCAAATTGCCATTCTGCTGCTTACTTTGTAACCCTTTGAACTCCGGACTAATTATTCTGGCAAAAAAAGATTCGAAAAAAGATTTTTACAACTTACAAATTTACAATATTTTATGTTTTTCCAAATACTTGTTCACAAATCCGGATTATCTCTATGTGGGAGTTTATTTTATTTTTTTTGACATCTAAACATTAAGCAGTCCACCTCTGTTGTGTAATGGTCAGCACATTCTGGAGGTCCCGGGTTCTATCCCCAGGGGGGTCAAATGAATGTAATTGATTTTTTCATTTACAATATATTTATTTTTACTCTAATATAAATGATCACCTTTCCTTCATGTATCAAGATAACACTGCGTTTATATGATGCAGTGCCCTTTGTACCATTGGGGTGCGGATAAGGGTCAGAGAGAAACATTGATAAAGAAAAATATTGAATTCTGAAATTCTGAATTCTAAAATGATAAATATCAGTAACAATATATTTTCAGAACAATTCGTCACATAAACGATTTTTACATACCAGAAAAAATCTCGAAAGACTTCCAGATTGGTGCAATAAAAATAAACTTTTTCTAAACTCACAAAGATGACAAATTATGAGATTCCGCAAAAACAAGAAACCACTAGTTTTTTATTACTCAATCAACGAAGTAAACCTAGAATTGGTAATTATTAGAAATTAAAGATCTACGAGCAGGTATAACCTTTTACACTGAACTCAACTTTTATCGCACATAAACAAACTAACCAACAAAAGTACATTTCATAAATAATTTATAACAACGTCAGAGGTTAATGGGTTAATGGCGTAGATTTTTCAAAGTGGTCTAATTCTGTCTGAAAGTTGTCGTTGTCATAAAATTTTACCAAGAGAATTTATGGAACCAAAAGTGGTATTTGTTTTTTTTTAAACTTAAAATATACTTTAATTTTTTACTAATAATATTATATACTTATGATTGATAATACTTTTTGATATTATCTCATCAAAGATGAAGAAGAATATGGAAGTCTGGGCATTTACGGGGCTTACGACCGTAAATGTCCAGACTTCCATGTTTTTCTTCACCTTTGATGAGATGTCAGAAAATAATATGAAAAATAACCCATATAATAATTGGAGATAATCCAGATTAGTGAATAAGTATTTGGACACACTTAAAATGTTGTAAATACTTTATTGGCAAATGCCTTACTAAGCACAACCCATGACGAGACGTTCATATAAATGATTTACTTATTTGGTTTTCTTTATTTTGTTAGACGGACTGACTTTAAAACACTTCTCGCATCCCATATCAATAATTTAAAACAAATAATAATATCTACATGTATTTCACTGCATTCATTGTTGTTCCATTTGGGACAAGAAGAGATAAATAAGAACTATCAATATTTGTATAAATACTTGACAACCCATTTAGATGATACTTTTTTCTCATTATTTTTTGCTGGGTAATATATCTAAAATTGAACAAGGTTTATTGGATTGAATTCTGCATTTATTTATGTATGTTTATATGTGACGCGTTTCGTCTTGATAATGTCTTAATACGACGAAACGCGTCACATATTAACATATACATAAATAAATAAATGTAGAATTCAATCCAATAAACCTTGTTTAATTTTGGATATATTACCCAACAATTCAACATGAAATTCTACCAACTGTCTGCAGTTACAATAAATTATCATTTTTTGTTTGTTTTGACATACTTTATTCTACTTTCATGTACCAAAATATAATGATTAACAAATAAATAAATAAAAATAAGAAACAGCTCCCATCCCATATTCATCTTAAAACGTCCCAAGGACACAACTCTAAAAATTTAGATTAAGCTATAAAAAAAGTGTACTTTTCTTTTCATTATTTTTCATTTAACCACATTGAGTGACAGAGACTATTTAGTATTTTAATAAATAGCGGTTTTTACCGAGTAAAAGTTTAATGTAAAATAACAATTGTCCCTAAAATTTATTTATTGTTTCGGCATTTACTTTGTGGTAAGACATGATGATATTATTAAAGAAAACACTTGTTTTTTTACCTCTTGAGTTTATTTTATTCAATTCAAGTCAATTCAATTTTTTCAACAAAAAAATTATATATACATAACAAACAATATTCAAGGCGTATATATTAAAAGTAAGCAAGAAGACTTAAAGGTGTAGAAGAATCCCGCTTCGGAAAACTCCTTCGGACACATGGAACAGATCAATTTCCAATGTGATATTGTTCAACATAGCGGTAGCTCTTCCTACAGGCATAACCATCGGCAGGTTGGTCCTGTGTATAGGAATGTGAAACAATCTATGCCGACGCTGTCTTAGGTAACTATTTATGACGACTAGTTTTGGAAGCTAAGCTTCCATCTTCAGGTCTAAATGTAAACATTACATTTAGAGCTGAAGATGGGAAGCTTAGTTTCCACAACTAGTCGTCATAAAATAATCTCAAGTGGTAAATATACTTTTTCTTTAATAATATGTCCCTAGAATTAGACTCAACAAAAATAAGAAGCTAGAAAATATGATTATAAATGTGGATAAATCCTAAAAATTCAATTTAAATTCATCAGGGTGTTAGATTATTGAGTTATAAACTGGAAAATATATAGAATAGCTTTTAGATTCGTAACGAAAGCTAGAGGGAGAAAGAAGCGCGAAGAAAGAAGAAAGAGGGATTAGAGGAATTAATTTAAGAAGAAGATATTCTTCTGTTATTCCTGTATAAGGAATGGAAGATGAATATTTTAATAACGGTGGAGTTCTCGGGCTGATTTTTGAACAGCTCTGTTTTTAGTAGCGAAGTTTAACATAGGCTGTGGTTTAATCCTAAGTGCAGAATTATCGGTGGAACCCGAGTTAATAATAATTGTGCGGCAAACTTTGTCGGAACAACGCGATGTCTGAAAAATCAATACCCAAGATTCGATATTCACAACTTCATTAAAACTTATGGTTTATGAATTGCGAGCCTCCACTCTTCAGCCCCTCGAACAGCCCTCGTGAAATCTTACCACGGCAATACATACGCTGTAAATAAAAACATACATAAGTTGTTTTCTATTTTATGGTAGATAGTTAAAATATTACAATTAGCTTCATGGATAGTTTAAATTGTATACCAATGCACTGGATATAATCTCAATCAAGTAGGTATGAAATAATAAACTCCAATGTATTGCTCTGTAATCAAAGAAACGGCCATTAAAGTCTATTTATTATTCTATTGAAATTAATCTTCTATACTTTATCAATGCCGTGCGTGACATCTAGTGACAGTATTGGGGGATTTGCCTTACCGACAGTTATTTACTTAATACAAATATATATATATATATATATATATATATATATATATATATATATATATATATATATATATATATATATATATGTATACATACAAATGAAAGGGTCCCTGCTACATAAAAGTTTTCTGAATCCAATCATAGATGGGTGTTGTGAACTGATTCACGGAAAGCCATGAGATTGATCAAATAAATATGTGTGATTTCCAAAATTTCAGTAGTTTGGTTGTCAATCATGGGTGGAATGGTAAATTGATAAAGTGATCACTTGACCAGCCTATGACAGGTCGTAAGGTCTGAAATAAATACACAAATAGTCTGTAAAAGACTCACATATTCTTCTTCTTCATCTATATTGAGATGTCAAAAATGTAAATTAACTTCTTAGTGGCTCAAACCAGTTTTTTTTTAAATAATGGGAATTGAGAATAAAATTTAGACATTGTTTCACAAACCGTGTTTGAAAATGATGCGGAATGCTTTGAAACATGTATCGCAGTTAATTTTAAGAAGCACTGGTATTTACTGAATGAAATTTATAATATAGATGGATAGATATTACAAAAAAGTGACTGCCGAATCAATTAATGTAAATATTTTCATGGAAAACAAGATTAAAAATACGTTCAAGCCAGGAAAAAAAAACACTTATGAATTATTCATGATTAAATTCTATGATTACAATACATATTACTACCGTGAAATATCACGAGAACATTTATTAAAAACTCATACATTGAACCAATATAGAAACAATATTTTGGAATAAGAAATAAGGTCAGTAAAAGTAATAAAATTTCATTCATAGCATTTCCATAGTTACTTATTTTGGAATAAAAAATAAGAACGATATTCATAATAAAATTTTAGTCATAGTATTTCCATATTCATTTATGTTGGAATAATAAATAAGGCCAAAAATGATATTAAAATTTCACTCAAAGTATTTTCATAGTCATTTATATTGGAATTAAAATTAAATAAGGGCAATAATCACAATAATTTTTCACTCATAGTATTTCAATAGTAATTTATTTTAGAATAAGAAATTAGGCAAACAATCTAAATTATATTTCACTCATAGTATTTCCAAATTCATTTATATTGGAATTAGAAATAAGGGCAATAAACACAATATTTTTTCACTCATAATATTTCCAAAGTAAGTTATTTTAGAATAAGAAATTAGGCAATCATAATTAAATTTCACTCATATTATTTTTAAAGTCATTTATATTGGAATTAGAAATAAGGGCGATAATCACAATAATTTTTCACTTATAGTATTTCCATAGTCATTTATCTTAAAACAAGAAATTAGGTAAAAAATCGTAATATAATTTTATTATTAATAAAATATGAATTTAAAAAATAAAAATTTTCAATTAGTCTGAGTATTTGTGATGTATTTTTCATATTTACCTTTCTTTTTGTAGACAAGCCTTTAATTTAATTGCTTGAGCGGGTTATTCCTCAAAAATTTTTTTTTTCTAAAATTCTTTTAATGTTTTTGTCCACCTCCTTGGTGCTGTGGTAAGAGTATTTAACTACCATGCTGCAGGTCCCGGGTTCGATTCGTAGGGGATTTAAAATTAAACTCGACTGACCCCTGAAGTCCAGGAGTGATCACCTTGCCTTCATGTAAGTATCGATCAAGATAACACTGCGTCAATATAATGCAGTGCCTTATCCACCTTTGGGTGCGGATAATGGTTAGAAGAATTGTGTAAATGATGAAATAAATAAATTATTAAAAAAAATACGATGATGATAATAATATCAGAAATGAAAAATGTGATTATCACCATTTGTATTTTATTTTAGGTACCCACATAGTGCCAGCAGCGGAAATAAATTTCTTTCATATTATTCGACTTATATATGCTTCAAAAATCAAAGCGTTAGCATTTCTTTGTTGGAACTAGATCAAAGCGAATTAAGTAAATTAATAATTCATAATTATTATTATCATTAGTTCAAACGATTCGAAAGCTTGTTGTGAAAAACCATGAATCGGCACAATTTGTCGAAAATGGCTTCCGTTTTTTGTATCTTCATCATAAATTTATACAAAAAGGCTTTCATCCAGTGTTTCAGAATACAAACTGGGCAATCAGATGCTAAAGCATAAATGGGG
Organism: Brachycentrus maculatus; assembly: GCF_059751285.1. Classification (NCBI taxonomy): domain Eukaryota; kingdom Metazoa; phylum Arthropoda; class Insecta; order Trichoptera; family Brachycentridae; genus Brachycentrus; species Brachycentrus maculatus. The sequence goes on along the minus strand of NW_028280833.1, from coordinate 347,831 downwards.
CTTTATTTTTTTATTTTAAATTTTAACTGATTATAACGTAACCTATATTTGTTTGTGTAATGTGTGACAGGTACCGATTGTGACTAATATTTGTATGCGAAAGTTCCACAGGAAGTTGTCATTTTGTCAAAATAGCTTAAATCCTTAAATAAATTAGATTGTGGTTCCGTGGTTAAAGTCGCGGACTGTAGAGTCAACGATCCTTGATTCGAGTCCACTCTATTGCAATTTGATCCTAATTTTACCATTCGAAAGCTCAGGGCCAAAAAAATAGTGTGGATTTGAAATATCTCTATACATGATAAAAACAATTTTTTTTTATACATTTTGACATTTCAAAAGAGATGAAGAAGTCTCGGTATTTACATGGATTACGATTTATCGTAAGGTGGTTTAAGTGTTTTAATATCACTTAAAATTTTATATAAATATATAAATATAAATATATATATATATATATATATATATATATATATATATATATATATATATATATATATATATATATATATATATATATATATATATATATATATATATATATATATATATATATATATATATATATATATATATATATATATATATATATATATATATATATATATATATATATATATATATATATATATATATATATATATATATATGTAATAAAATACCTACCCATAGATTTTATTAAGTACCTACATATAGTACCGACTCACAATATTGTGTCAGTCGGTAAAGTAGATCGCGCGAATCTACCGCCAGACGCGCATGCGTCGCACTGAAAAAACAAAAGACTTGATATAGCAAAATATTGTGAACTGTCATATTATATATAATTTATATTAGATGACAGTGTGTGTAACTTTCCCCATTCTACTAATGATTCATAACCATAAATTTTTGGAACTCATTGATTTCATGAAGTTTATTATAAAAAAATATATATTTATATACATATACAAATATTTTTTTAAATGTATGCAAGATACTTACCGAAGTCATAGTCCTTAACTTAATGAGGGAATCGTTATTATTCTAATCCGGTAGTCAAGAAGTTGTGTTAGTGTACTCGTATTACATAAAATGAACGATGAATGACAAAGAAAGTGTTATTATTATTATAGTTATAACGCATAGAATATCACCCAATTTGTTTATAAAAACAACTTATCCAATGGTTTAATATGAACCACGAATGCTTCCGATAAAAAAATAATCTTGGTATTAAAATTACAAAATTCACGTTGTTATCATCACGTATCGGGGGTACTTTCCATAACATGCAACGATTTCTTTCCCCCTTTGTATTGTAAGGAGATTGGAAAAGCCTTTAAACGGTTAGAAATATTACCTTTTTCATGCACAGGAATGTAGCGACTCGCGTGAGAATTCTCAGAGAATTCCTTGCTATTTTTAAGTAAAATATGCGAACTGTCATTAGCTTTGGGGTGGCATTTTTTGGCGTGCTTCGCTACCCCTAGCGGAGATTTACGGTTACTGCAGAGCTTCAGCCATGTCTCCACTTTTTCATTATCATAATTCCTCCTATTTAATTAAATTTGATAGGGGGCTAATGGTTAGGAAATATGCAACGCTGACACGAATTGCTGATCATAATTCACGAATTATAAAAACATAATACCGGTGCGATTCTCAAGAAAGCTCCGCCTTGAAAGGCCTTCGAAGCTTTTATCTTCCTTTGTTTCTTTTAAGCGTTGGAGCTAGCGCAGCTTGCGATTAAGCTTTACCTAAGATATTTCTAGCTTTTTCATCCTAATATGATCAAAGAAATAATTTTATCGAAGACATATTAAGGATATAAATATGATATTTTAAATTTAAAGCTTTGATTTTTCAATTTGGCAATTCGAAAATGAGGAAATCATGAAACAGGTAGATGATTTAGTTTCTTTATGATTTTTTTAGGTACGGAAGATTCATAAAGATAAGTAAAAATATTGAATGCTGGGGATAATGTGAAAAGTACACTGAAATCAGTTATAACAAATAAAAGCTTAGTAGCGATAGCTAAACTGATTGAACACAATAGAGTCCTGGTACCAGCACTAATGTATGGAAGCGAAGCATGAAGTTACAAAAAGGATGAAAGTAGACCGAATGTAGTCGAAATGCGATCTCTTAGACAAATATGCGGCAAAACGATTTTTATACCATTCCCTCACCCTTCCTCACACACACACACTTCCACTCTTTTTTTAAATATTTTTTTATCTCTTGTTGTTTTTGATCGTTATTATAACATAAATGTGCAATTGTGTAATTGGCTTTATTTTATTAATGTACATATTTTTTATTATATACTTTTACTAAATGTAAAGCTGTACAATTCCCAAATAAATAAAAAATAAATTATGTACGATGCGTATTAAGGAAAGAATACAAGTTTGTAATAGGCGTTATCGCTAAAATTTTAAAAAAGTTGTTTTGAGATGGTTTAAACATATGGAACGAATGAGTGAGAAAAAACAGGAAAACAAATTTATAAGGAAAATAGAATCACTTGGCATGATCAAGTAAATCAAATACTTGAAAGTGGTCAGGCCAGGAATTAATGAATGGCGTATATGTATGAGGAGATGCACGAATATAGAAGAGGCGAAGATTGTTTGCAAAGACAGAGTGATGTGGCGTTCTATTGTCTTTGCTCATTCTTACGTGAAGCCGGGTGATGGTATGTTATTTGGCTATATAAGTATCGTAAATTACTGAGATTGAAAAAAAAAACCTTTTTGCTTATTGCATTTTGAAGCGCTAAAAGGAGTCATGGAAATGGCAAATAAAAACATTTAAAAAAGGATCACAGCACATCCTTCATTCTGTCTTAGTTGTAATTACCCTGATGGATAAAGGAAGGCCGTGATAGATCCTTCATCCCCTCCCACACGGCCTACGAGCCTAAAGTAAGGGTGGATACGACATCACAGGGTTTTGCGTTTCTTGTTTGCTTTGGAGTAAGTGTAAACGTCACAGAAGCTTTAAAACAAATGAATTTCGTATTAAAAGTATCACAGGCCGCAGGGGCTACAGTGGTTGATGTCCAAGTTTGAGCGCACAAAGGCAGTAACATTTTACCAGGTTTATTTTCTGTCAAATGACCGTACCTTTGAAATTTGTGTATTATACACACAGAAAAACAAATGATATTTAAACCGTTATATAATTTTGTCCGCCTCCGTAGTGTAATGGTCAGTCAGTCAGGTTCTGGAGGTCCCGGGTTCGATTCCCAGGGGGGGTCAAATAAATATAAGTGTTTTATTCACTGTAATATTTAATCAATATTACCCCGGATTGGTACCTTAAGCGGAGGGCTGATCACCTTTCCTTCATGTGTAAAGATCAAGATAACTCTGCGTTTATATGACGCACTGCCCTATGCACCATTGGGGTGCAGATAAGGGTTTTATTATTATTATTATATAATTTTATAATATTGCATCGTTTTACGGTGTTGCCTCGTATAGCGTATTAATTCGTTTCAGGAGCAAGTTCGTTAAAAGAAACGCGTTTTTCCATAAAGGTACATATTTTAAAAAATCGTTCTGTATCACAAAATATGATACTGTTACTTAAAAAATATATATGCATTAATTGATTTGGCAGTCACTTTGTGATACTATGTATCCATTTCCAATTAAAGTTTTACTAGGTAAATACCACTAGTTCTTAAAATCCATCCTGACACCTGTTTCGATAAATTCTGCATAATTTTCAATTACCGTATAACTATATTTTGAATGCATCAAAACACGTGTCAGAAATAATTATAAAAATAGTGGTATTAACCATGTGAAAATTAATTAAAAATTTTCTGAACATTGTTTTAAATAATGCATTTCTTATTTTTAAAATCATTTTTCGGTGTTAGAAGATGTTTGGAATGCATCGAAACAAGTGTCATAATAGATGTTAAGACAATGTGGTATTTACCAAGTAAAACTTAAATGTTTAAAAAAAAACAAATTGAGGTTTTTGTTTTATTTATTAGTCAGACTCAGATTATAGAGAGTCTACAGAGGTTTGCAGGGCTAAATCCTCTTTTTCTATTATGGAAACCTTTCCAAGGCCATTTTCTCAATTTTTTTCAACACTTGTCAAAAATAACAGGTAATGGTGTCATTGTAAGGATCGTTGATCCTGTTGGCCTCAGCTGAGTTTGGATAGAGAGTGTTGGTAAACTCCCGAATCTCTTGCATTTAACCAGAATATCCTTGTTGGCAGCAGTTGAGATGAATTGCTTTGATTGCTCCTCCTCGTTGTCAGATGCAATACGATACAGTTTGTTGTGTGAAGCACGGTTTGTTGTGTATTGAAGAATGGACAAACAGAAAGTTCGCTGTCCGCAGCGTTCGTTACGCGAGACAGCACTGTATAAAGAACGTAAGGCTGAAAGAGGAATAATTAAAAATATTCGGAAGAGTTCTTTACGGTGGTATGGACATGTGGACCGAATGGATAACGAGAGAATGACTTAAAAAATATATATGGCGAATGTGAGCGGGAAAACAAAATGAGGACGACCGAAAAAGACTTGGCGCGATCAGATCAATCAGAACCTAAAATCTGGTGGTGTCAAAAGTCTGAGTAATCGTAGGGCATGTATGACTAGATGTATTGATGTGAAGGAGTCGAGGAGTGTATGTGAGGACAGAAGAGCGTGGCGTCCTTTCTGCCTACCACTGCTGGGAATCAGCGTGATAGTGTAGAAGTCAAAAACGAAAAAAGACCATTATCAAAATGACTTTTATTCAGCCAGTTGATTATATTAACTTCTTCTTCCTAGCTACATCCCATCTTATTGTCCTTTTAGATGCTGGGGTCAGCTCTCCTCGTCCTCAGGTTATAGGTCCTTCTGTCCTGAACAACGTCACATAGACCATGCCTTCGAATCATGTTATCTTTATACGTTGATTATATCAACCATATTAATATTATTTATTATATCGGACACCTTTAAAATTTAACAACCAATAATCCAGTGTCCGATATAATAAATAATATAATGTACTATTATTATAATTTGTATTAAGATTAAATTTGAAATGTAACCACATTGAAAATGTTTAAATAAATTATTCAAATAATACCTCGGAATGTACTCATGGGTACATACGATAAAATATATCGTAAAAAATCATTATTTTAACATTTTTTCTTGAACAAAACATTTTCTGAACTCATTAGATTGTCGTTAGAATCGTTCATTGAATGCATTATTAATTTGGTATTTTGTTTATACAATTGGTTGAAGTATTGGACAATTTGTATACAAATCTATACTCATTAACGAATATTCTATTATCGCTACATCAAAATGATAAAATGACCCAACAAAGCAATCATGTTTGAAGTATTCTAACATTGTCTAGCTGCAAAGTGTAGTGGTTAGAACAAGCGTTTTCGATTTTGAGCGATTTTGTTTTGGATTTGCCGGGTTTTTATAATTACTCATATTTAATCCCAGGGTTTTCCCGGGTTAAATTGATTTTTTCCAAGGAGTTAATAGCAAAGAACAAATAAAAATAGTTTCATTTATTAATTTGTCACTTTGTGGTAAAATCTGACCATGTTTAATTTAAGTTTTTTTTGGTAAATACCACTATTTCTTAAAAATTACTGTGACATGTGTTTCAATGCATGAAATGATTCGGAATGCATCAAATTTCACAATTTTTTTAAAATAATGGTATGAACTCAGTAAAACTTAAATTAAAAATGACTAAATAGTTTTTAAAAGCACTTCATTTATTTCTGAATTTTCAATATAAAGCATAAGAGTAAATAAATTTAATATTAAGAATTATATAATACATATCGCTCACTCCTTTCAAGAACGTCATAAATCAAAAAACTTGATTTTTCAGGAGAACGTTTTTAAAGTTTAAAAATATAATACAATGTATTAAAAATAAATATCAAGCCACTTATTGAACTTTTTACTATACAATAGGTCTTTTTAGGTAAAACCTGATGGTTTTATTTCCATTTGAAAAATATTAAGTATATTTAAAAAAATAATTAAACGATACCTTTTCTTCAAAATGCAAAAACAACACTTTTTGCCCTGTGGCGGGTAAATATTAAGTTTAAAATATGCCTCTTTTGCTGGGATATAGTACATTTTCTGGGCATTCCGAAAACATGCATAACTGAAAATTGTCGATTTTTGATTTACGACGTTCTTGAAAGGAGTGAGCGATATATGAATAACATCAATAAAAGTTGTATAAATATCTACCTAATTTTTTATCACGCCACTTCTAGGCAGAGAGAATAGAACGACAAACTAATCTTTCTTTGCAAACAATCTTCGCATTTTACACATTCATGCATCTCCTCATACACTCCCGTCTATTATTGAAACTTTGTTCCTGACCGCTTTCTGACCAAGTATTTTAAATACTGACCATACCAAGTTTTCCTCGGTCTTCTTATGCTTTTATTAGCAACCAAATTCACGTCATAAATTTGTTTTGATGATTATTTTTCAATCATTTGATTCACATAATTAATTATTAATTTAGTATCAAATTGATTACTTTAATCAATTTACCCATTACTAAACTCCAATAGATATAATAATTCATTTTCATATCTCTTCACCCTTCTCATATTATTTTCACTTTCCATTCCCTCTATCTTATCCTTCCATTTCCATCAAAATGGTAGGCTTACCTACAATAAACATTAATACAGGTTTATTCCTCCATATTTCAGTTCATTTCATCTTTTATTTTCAGCCGCTATTAAAATCGGCCATAAAATTTTACTACTTTCATTGGCATCACATTTTTAGGGGCGAATTTTGTTAGAGACCATTTTAAAATAAGAGAGATGTTGAAATTACGTCGTGCGACACGCCACTTTCTGGCCTTATCTGATCTTTCTAGTACTGCGAGGGAAAAACGCCCCATCACCAAAAGGGATGAAAAAATCGTGATTGAAAATGAAGAGCTTTTTAAAATATACAATAAAAATAATGCAAGACAACAGCAAAACTGTAATCACCATCTTAGGTTTATATATCTAATAGATATTTATATATTTAAAAACATATTACATATATAAGATAAACATATTTATGTAAGAGTAACATTTGTATATACCACCTCCACATGTATGTCCACCTCCATAGTGTAGTGGTTAGCGCGCTAGGCTTCCATGTTGGAGGTCCTGGGTTCGATTCCCAAGAGGTTCAAAATTAATATTGGTGATTTTTCAGTCTAATATTTATTTAATATAACCCTGGCCTGGTACCTGAAACGGAAGGCTGATTACCTTTCCATCGTGTATTTAACGATCAAGATAACACTGCTTCTAAACGATGCAGTGCCCTATGCACCATTGGGCTGCGGATAAGGGTTAGAAGAGGAAGAGATGTATATACATGTATTTAAGAGTAACATATGTATTCTCCATGAACTGTTTCAATTCCATATTTATAATAATAGCACCATCTGTTTAACATCTGTTCAACAGATGGCGCTGCCATAAAGGTAATTTTTTTTCTTTAAAATAGCATGGTTTTCCCTGCCACAGGTGTTTATTGTGAAAATTAATGTGAATATTGAAAAAAAACACGTATTTGAATGCAACTTTGTGTCACAATTTAAAAGCAAACCGTGAACAACTTTAGAGGGTTCATGATTTTCAGCAAACGAACATTAACGAGTATGAATTTACTTATATAGATTTTCAGATATCAAATTTAAAAATATATAAAAATAATATTGTCCATGAAGTATGGGTCTTTTTATACTTTTCGTGTTTTGACATGAACAGAATACTCTTTTGTTGAATAATAGTCTACACTGTAAAAACGTGTAAAAAAAAACATAGTCCCAACAAAAAATCTGTGTCCTCATTTTATTTTCGACAGCAATTTTCATGTACTAACATTAATTTTATATTTTCCTTCTAACCCATTGCGATCCGGTGGGTGATCAAAAAGGTTTTAATAAATAAATATATTTTCTATGAAATAAAAAGAAATCAAGTATTTTCAAGAAACGTGAAAACGTTTTTGTTTGTTTTTATTACTGTTAGTTAGTTTTTGCATTTGTATTTTTTATAAATATTTACGAAACTACTCAAATATGACGGTACAGTTTTTTTTTTCCAAAATCACGTTTACTCAGATATTATCAAATTTCTTAGAAATTTAGAATTAAAATAATAATATTCACATATATAAAACATTTTGAGTGTGTCCAAATACTTGTTCACAAAATCTGTATTATCTCCAATTACAGGAGTTATTTTCATATTATTTTTTAACACCTCATCAAAGATGAAGAAGAATATGGAAGTCTGGGCATTTACGGGGCTGACGACCGTCATAGGCTGGTTTAAGTGATTACTTTACACACGTGTAACATTCACCAATTCTACCCATTATTGACAACCACACTACTCAAATTCTTGGAAGTTCTATATATATGAACCAATTTAGAAACCTTGTTCTTGAATCACTAGAACTTCACTAGAGACATCTATTGGTGAGATGTAAAGAAGCTTTTTACAAAGCAGAAACTCGTATATTAGTACGTGAGGTCCGAATCCTGGATTATAATCACACACATGAGAAACGCCAGAAAAAACCATTTTCATTTTTATTATTTAAGTTTATAATTTGACCAGATAATTTATTTACAACATTTTGAGTGTGTCCAAATACTTGTTCACAAAATCTGTATTATCTCCAATTACAGGAGTTATTTTCATTTTATTTTTTAACATCTCATCAAAGATAAAAAAATAACACATATATTTATAACATATAAAATATAATAATTAATATTGTAAGTTAAAAATTAAACTTTTTCTTCTAATAATAAATGAATATTTTATTGTTTATTATTGAAATGCTTTATTTTAAGTTTAAAAAAAATGTATTTAACAAAACCAATAGCATTTTGTTAAGATAATATTTATATGTTTTATTTTTTAAAGATTTTTTCTGCAAATGAAAATATGCTGAAAAAATGCTGAAAGAGACAACCAATACCTCATAGTAAAAAAAGATTACTAAAATTAAAAATTTTAGATTTATTATGAAATACTATCATTTTTTTTAAATAAAAATGTTAGTATTTCATTCACCGAGATTTTAGTCTTCATACTCATCTCTTCGTCAGGACGATTTGCAAATTCATTCGAGATATCGCACTTCAGTATACTTTCATCCTTTTTTGACCTTGAATTGAAGATAATCCAGATTTGAAAACAAGTATTTGGATACACTCAAAATGTTGTAAACATTAAGATAATGAAACAAATGTTATGATATTTACAATTTGTTCACCAATCTGGATTATCTCCAATAATATGAAAAATAACTCCTAAAATCAAAGATAATCCAGATTTGCAAACAAGTATTTGGATACACTCTAAATGTTGTAAACATTAAGATAATGAAACAAATGTTATGATAACATTTTGAGTGTGTCCAAATACTTGTTCACAAAATCTGGATTATCTCCAATTACAGGAGTTATTTTCATATTATTTTTTGACATCTCATCAAAGATGAAGAAGAATATGGAAGTCTGGACATTTACGGGGCTTACGACCGTCATAGGCTGGTTTAAGTGATCACTTTACACACGTGTAACATTCACCAATTCTACCCATTATTGACAACCACACTACTCAAATTCTTGGAAGTTCTATATATATGAACCAATTAAGAAACCTTGTTCTTGAATCACTAGAACTTCACTAGAGACATCTATTGGTTCTTTACATCTCACCAATAGATGTCTCTAGTGAAGTTCTAGTGATTCAAGAACAAGGTTGGTTCATATATATAGAACTTCCAAGAATTTGAGTAGTGTGGTTGTCAATAATGGGTAGAATTGGTGAATGTAATGTAATGTTAATGCCCAGACTTCCATATTCTTCTTCATCTTTGATGAGATGTCAAAAAATAAAATGTTATGATATTTACAACTTGTTCACAAATCTGGATTGTCTCCAATAATATGAAAAATAACTCCTATAATCAAAGATAATCCAGATTTGCAAACAAGTTTTTGGATACACTCAAAATGTTGTAAACATTAAAATAATGAAACAAATGTTATGATATTTACAATTCGTTTATCAATCTGGATTATCTCCAATAATATGATAAATAACTCCTACAATTGAAGATAATACACATTTGTGAACAAGTATTTGCACAATCAAAATATTGTAAATATTAAGATAGAAAAACAAATGTTTTGTTTTTTTGTTTTGTCATAGTATCGTAGTAAAATGAACCGTCGCTACGGTTCATTTTACTACGATACTATGACAAAACAAAACCCCTACGCGTAGGGGTGAGAATTCCCATTCCTTATCAGAGGCAGTGACCTCTCTTTTGTGACCCTGTCAACGATTATTTTCAGTATTAAGTATTACTGGACATTCATTTCTCACGCCCTAGTTATGGGCAGCCTTCTGTTTAAAATAAAGGTTTCATATTATTGGGGTCGTTCTTTTGATTTCTTTGATAAATGCGTTACGTAAAATTACACGTTTTTGGCTGTTATGTTATGTTTCCAAAAAAAAGATTGTAGGATGTTGTTTTAGAATTTTGTATTATATACGCTGCGCAGTATGATACATTTTGGAATGGTGATATTTGGAAAGATAACAAGGAATTAGTGAATGAGGATTTTTTAATGCTTTAATATATATATATATATATATATATATATATATATATATATATATATATATATATATATATATATATATATATATATATATATATATATATATATATATATATATATATATATATATATATATATATATATATATATATATATATATATATATATATATATATATATATATATATATATATATATATATATATATATATATATATATATATATATATATATATATATATATATATATATATATATATATATATATATATATATATATATATATATATATATATATATATATATATGTAAATATATATATATATATATATATATATATATATATATATATATATATATATATATATATATATATATATATATATATATATATATATATATATATATATATATTTACATATATATATATATATATATATATATATATATATATATATATATATATATATATATATATATGTAAATATATATATATATATATATATATACTTAAATATATATATATATATATATATATATATATATATATATATATATATATATATATATATATATATATATATATATATATATATATATATATATATATATATATATATATATATATATATATATATATATATATATATATATATATATATATATATATATATATATATATATATTTAAGTAAACGTATTAAAGAATATAGTTTCGCTATGTGTTTATTTGTACGTGTGAGGACGTTCGTATGGTAGTGTGCGTGCCGAAGACAGTTGCGGGGGAGGGTATTTCCACCAGCCCTTCTGATACGATTCCCGCCCTGTGAGGGTAATTACTTTCCTTACGTGTTGCAACTCCACTCCTGATCCACTCCACCCCTGACTCAGCGTTCCTGTAACTGTGGGACAAGATAATAAAACCAGGCCATTTTCAAAAACTGTAACTTGAAACATATAGAGGCGTCGTTTTTTAAAAAGGTTTTATCATTTTTTCTCGTTATTTAAAAATACATGTGTACTTTTAAAATATTTTGAAAAATAATTTAAATGATACACATGAAAACATGTTTTACGTATCACACTATAGGAAGTTACTTAATGAACCACAAGATAAAATAATTTTAATAATTGAATCGAGTCACATTGTGGTAAAATCTATCCATTTTAATTTAACTTGTACTTGGTAAATACCACTTTAAATATTGGTATTAATGAGTAAAACTTGAATAAAAAATAAAAAATTACATATCAATATTAATCATTATGCATTTAATGTACAAAGCTTTCATTCTTTCGACAGAATCGAATAATAACGAAAAATTTTATAAAATTAATGATAAATGAAAATATTATTCATGAATGACATGTTGATTATTTAAAAACTTAAACAATTGTATAGTACTACTTATTCAGTTTTATGTCATTAAACATGACTAGTTTCGAAAACAACAGTTGTTTTCATCGACATGTGATTATTAAGAATAGTATTCAATAAACACCTGTCGATAGAAACATATGTAGTTTTCGAAACTAGTCGAATGCAATGAAACAAACGCTATGAGTGGTATTATACAAGTTTTTAAGTTTTAAAATAATGAATAATGTAGATTGCCATGAAATAATAAATGATGTCATTTAGCCACTTCATTATAATAACAGGTCATTTGACATATAAGTAATAAAAAACATTAGATAGTTTGTGTATTCTAAAATGTGTCTTCGTATTCTTTGCTTCTAAATTTATATTTTACAATATGTGTATATTTAGATAATTATTGGATATTTCACTATCATAAGTCATGCAATCATGGATGACGTGGCCGAATGATCTATTTTAGATCTACCCACCTACGTCTTATTAAAAGCTCTTTTATACTCCATTAATAATAAATTTCTTTGATAAAAAACGTGGTCTATGTTTGATTTTGTTTAATGACTTTGTGATTCTCTGTATGTTTTCATGAAGCGTATAATTTTTTCACTACATTATGAGTGTGTCCAAATGCTTGTTCACAAATCTGGGTTTCTCCACTAATGGGTGTTATTTTTATTTTTGACATCTCAATATAAATGAAGAAGAATATGGAAGTCTGGGTATTTACAGAGCTAATTACCTGTCATAGCCTGGTTCAGTGATCACATTACATGTAATCTATTATTTCTTATTTGTGTGTTGTTTTACTAGGATGTGCTTTCTTGTAATTTGTGCTTTATTCATATCATTATTGACGAAGCATATTGACAAAGATTGTACGTAATGTTTAATTTACTGATATGTAAAATTTATTATTGATAAGTGTTGTACGTACGTATCCCTATGTATACGAAAAATAGCAAACATGTAAGCTTGTTAACAATCTCATTTCTCTAAGTTCACCGGTTGCCTTGAAATATTGACACAACATTGTATTTGAACAAAAATGTAACAGAGGATAAAGAAGGTAAAATATTTTTTATTGTTCTCGAAAAACTCTTTACTGCGACTTAACCAGCCTATGACAGTTTGTGAGCCCCTAAATGTTCGGACTTCCATATTCTTCTTCATCAACATATAGTTGCATTTAGTTACATATAGAGCAGATACCTTTTCATTGTCCAATTAGAATCAATAGACATAGTCATACCTTTTATAATCCGGCACCATCAAAGAACTATTAAAAAAAATCCTTTATTTATCGAAGTTGTGGGAAATTTAATGAATGTTGTACCCACCTTGAAATGTTCTACTCCAATTTTTCAAACTTAAAAGCTAAATTGTTCGAAATCTTATAAACCTAAAAAGGTAATTCTATTCCTTGTCCATTCCTTTTCTTCTTTTCCTATCATTGCCATCTCCTTTTCTCTTTATCCCATCCTTGTCTTATGTTCTTCCTTTATATAGACCTCTATTATGCATAGTTGTGAAAACCTATAATTGGTACTAATGATTTTATTTTTTGTATTCTGATGTATCATATATTGTAACTGTTGTTCTTCCTTCCCATAAAAAAAAATAAAATAAAATAGTGAAATGTCAAAAATTTGATATTATCATTTCAGTCACACAAATACGCCTAGGGTTATAAAAAAATGAGTTTAATAAAAATGCTATGGGAAAAGTTGTCTAAAAATGATGTGTTACGAAACAGTGTTTGACAGACTTTGATTTGATCCTAGGCACTTGTTTACCCCCTTTCCTATGAGCCGAGGTACACAGGAAACATTATTACCCTGTGTAAAATCCTACAATCCAAACATCTACCCCGACTAGGAGGGTTGCTGCGAATAGACTATAGTAACAGAACAACTATCGACGCACATAACAATTTAACCTTTAACAGGGTGATCCGAAAGTATACACAGTTCTATCACAATTATTTGATTGAACGTGTTTCATCTATTAATATCATAATCTAATATGCAAACTGCCAATGTAACAGAAATTTACTTGAACTACCAATTAAAACATTTAATAATCTAACTATAACTCTCCAACTAACTATCACGCCGCTTCACCACAAGGGTAGGCAGAGAGAAAACAACGCAGCATAACTCTGTCTTTGCAAATATTTTTCTCCTCTTCCACATTCATTCATATGATGATTATTACAACTCCTGAACTAACAACTCTCAAAATTAAAAGAAAAAAAACCCACACAAAAAATTATACAAAAAAAGACTGTTGTTACGTCATGGATTAAATATAAACAATAAATATTAGTGCAGCGTAGCAAAAATAATTTTCAAGTATGAATAATGTATTTCTAAAGAATGAAATTGTAACATATTTTTTAACTGGTATGAAAAAAATATAAACGGAGTAGCTAACTAACTAACTAACTAACCATCTCGCCGCTTCCCCGCAGGGGTAGGCAGAGAGAATAGAGCGCCACACCACTCTGTCCTTGCAAACATTCTTCGCCTCTTCCACGTTCATGCATCTCCTCATACATACCCGCCGATTGTTACGACTCCTAACCTGACCACTTTCAAGTATTTGGCATACCTGATCGTGCCATGTTTTTCTCGGTCTTCCTCTGCTTCTTTTCCCGCTAACATTCGCCTCATAAATTTGTTTTACCGTTCTTTCCTCACTCATTCGTTCTACATGTCCAAACCATCTCAATACACCTTTCTTAATTTTATCGATAATGCTTATCTCAGCTTTGCATTCCTTCCTTATTTCACTATTCGCACATCTATCATACATCGTTTTGTTACACATTCTTCTGAACGGAGTAGCAAATTAATGAAAAACGTAAATGCACGAATCATATGCAAAAAAACTTGCAATTTTGTTTGGGCCGTTCAAAATAATATAAAACCTCTATTCAATCATAAAATTACGAATCAATATTAATTGATAACTTTTAAGCATTTATTCAATCATATTATTTCATAAATGGTTTTATTATTTAAGTTGGGATTTAAACACAAGAGAATTTAAAACACAAAAATAAGACCTTCATAAAAAAGTAAAATATGTTATAAGGATCAATGTTCCACAGATGGTTTTATTTATAAATTATAGGGTGGCTAAATAGTAGTGTTCACTTATTTATTAAATAAGTAAAACATTATATTTTGAACGTATGCATTTTTTTATTCTTTATTTTAAATTCTTTTGCATTACGTAACATAAATTCAAATACAAAAAAAATATGAATATAATATAAATATGAATACAAAAAAATCCCACAAAGGCCTGGCCTGTGCGTGGGTAAACAATATAATTTAGGCACTATAAAGGGTATAAGTATTATAAGTATTGTAGAACTGGAATAATAGTGTTCATATAAAATACAAAAAATACTTGACTATCAGAAAGCAGATTTTTTTTGAGAATTAAAATTTTAAAAACTTTGAAACATAATAAATATGAAAAAGAAAAAAAGTAAAAAATTAGTAAGCATGTGCTACAAGAAAAAGGAACTTAAATCCGTCTCTTCAATGAATAATCTTAGCAAATTTTTAAATTTACACAAACTTAGGGAATTAGGGCATAAACATAATGATTTTATTGTTTATATAATTGAATGTTATTAGTGGTTTTAATTGCATTTTTAAAACCTTATCAATTTAGGTTTCTTCATGCTATTAGTTGCTGCATCGTCCAACCTGGGGCGTTTCAGTGGCCGGCTGGTAGAGTCAAACTTCTTGGTGAAGTTAAAGGTGTTTCCAGCAGTGAAACCGAAGAGACTGTCGGACCGCTTGGTCAGTCTGTCAGTCGACACTTCCTTTGGTGGGTTTCCATCTACCGCAGTACGGAACCTGCGCAGGTTGAGGGGATCACACCGCTTCGAGACGCGCTTGTACCTGCGCAGCCTGCTCCTCAGAGCTTTGTCTCCCCTTATGACGTCAGCCCAGACGGGATCTACTTTAGAAGCAGCAGACAGAGACTTGTCATCTAGTTTCCTGGAATCATAAAAAACAATAGGAATTAGACAAAAGAAAACAAACTAATAATAACCATAAAAGAGAATAAGACCACAATCATTTTACAAGATTTGGTGATACATACCTGAATATGATTGATGCAAGCTCGATAGGTAATCTGGTCACCAAGTCCACGTAGCCAGTGACGACATGAGAAGCTCCCATGACGCACAGCAGAGAATAAAACGTATCCATAGTTCGTAATATTTATCACAATTGGTAATTAATATTCGGAAGCTTTGGTTTGTTTTTATATTTTATCATCTAAAAGCTTGTTGGGCCTTGATTTTTTAGGTACCGTGTCACAAACACCTAAACCGTTATTTGCGTGATTTCAGTACTTGAAGGTACCATTCAACATTTTATTTGAAATAATTTACAGATTTTGAATATAACTAGATACACTTTGTATTAATGTTAAATGATTGGCAATTACTTGTTTATATTTTTACCATATTTACTTATTTATCTATTAAAAATTCTCGAAAAATACACACAAATGCAAAATTTTAGATCAACTCAAGGAAAGAAAATGGGTGCCAATCACAATTTTCAATAAGAATGTTCGATATTCTAAAGTCAAATTAAAAATATATACAAAAGAATGGTAAAAAATAAATTTATTTAAAAATATATTTTTTATAGGATGAGATCAGAGTCAACGCCGTTGAAATGCGTTTCCTCAGAAGGATGTGCGGAAAATCGAAAAATGCGCCATGAAATTATTCTATCTTGTAAATAAAAATGTGAATGTTCACTTCTTCAAAATCTTAAATCTCCTTAAGTTATTCACCAATTACTATGAAATTTTGACACAACATTGTATTCAAATACGCATAAGTTTATATGTTAAAATAAATAAAAATTATATATGGTTCTAAATCTGAAATCTGACGTATATTGCACTATTATTGGATTCCATTCATATGATAGTTGCAATTTGGATAGATTTGGAATTTTGACTGACAATGGCGCCTTTAATTGAGAAAGTACATATCTTACTTCAATTGAACAAAGGTGAGATTCGTTTCAAATTAGTTCACTTATATTTTTAGCACTGACAGGCTGATTCAACATTTCAATAATAAAAAACTTCTACTTGACCTTTAATACTAGTATATATCATCCGCAGTGAAAATAATTCGGTGTCCGATAATAAGTATCTACATTCAATTTGTGTTTTGTACTGATATTTCTAGGTGAAACTGCATTTTATTTAATAAAGCAAAAACTATGTAAACAGTTTTTCCCGTTTTTTTTTCATTTGACCACTAACCGGGTTTCGTCGTTACCGACATGTTTACATAGAAACAGTTTTTCCCGTTTTTTTTCATTTGACCACTAACCGGGTTTCGTCGTTACCGACATGTTTACATAGAAAAAGTTTTTCCCGTTTTTTTTTTCATTTGATCACTAACCGGGTCTCGTCGTTACCGACATTAACAGTCTGATGATGTAGGTAACGACAAAACCCGGTCACTGGTTCAATAAATTAAAAGTGGAAAAATTATAAAGTTGTTGTTTTATAATACATATATTCATTATAATATAATTAAATAAAGAATTCGCCTATATGTATGCAATCATATGTCATGAGTTAAGGTGCTGTAATCGAGGCGAGGTAAATATATCGCAGGTTTTATCAATAAAATTGTAAATTTCATGGATATATGAACCGCAATTTCATCTTTCCATAAACATATTTTCACAATTTTACCGTCTTACATGCTTACAAATGTAGAAATTTATTTTTAAACCTCCATCGAACTTATCCCAAAAAAAATCAATTTAAATGAAAAACAGCCTTTTGGATATTTATCAAATAATTATAAATATTGAAGTAAGTGAAGGATCAGGTAGCACATGAAATTTCAGAAAAAAGTCTCTGTAAGCGAATGGAATGCGAATGTTAGTCGTGGTTTTTTTCTGGCTGAATTTTTGGAGAAATTATCGCGAAAAACAGAAATTGCTTAATTATGAGCAATATATATATTTTTTTTACTTAAAATTAAAAAAAAAACAATTAAAACAGATAGTCCATATCTGCAAAATAGTGTTTTGATCTGTTTTTATTTTGTTGATAAACAAAAATCAGTACAAATGTTTTTCGTTTTTGTTTTAAATACATTTCAAGACTAGATGTAGATTAAAGAGAAAAAGGAAATATAAATCAAGTGTTAAATTTTACAATGCTACTAAAGCAGAGAAAATATTAAAAATCTGTGAAACAACTATGACCCAGAGCTAGATCTGCACCGGCCATGAATAAACAAAAAAAGAAAAAGAAAACACATTTCTTGTGTTTAATTTTACAATGCCTTTATACACGTACATATTTTCAAATTATGAAAATGACAAAATTCATAGATTTTTCTATATAAAGCAGAGTGTGAAAACAAAAGTAATTTTTATGATTCATACTGTTTTTTACTATCAAATGATGGTATTATAGTATTATACATTATTTTCGTTCATATAACACCATCTTATGCATTCTGGCCAGTTACTGTCATCGAGACTTCTGTCACCATCTTTACGCAGCGTTTCATAAGGCCTGCGTGTGATAAGGGATGGAGCTTAGTGTACACTGTACACAAGTCCTAGAAATATCAGGACACTACAAGAGTGTGCTAGTGATAATGAAGAAGAAATCCTTTTGAAAATGAAGAAAAGGCGAAATCTGCACACAGCATGTTTTAGAAGTATCAGGATTTCATAAGATTGTGCAGGTGAAGAACGAAATCCTATTGTAGTTTTTAATTGAGACTTTTAAATCTGTACACAAAGTTTTAGATATATCTGGATATTACAAGATTGTGCATATAAAAAAGAATTCTATTGAAGACGCTATCCAAGATAGAAATCTGCACCTACATCATGTTTTAAAAGTATCAGGACATCATAAGATTATGCGATGCAGAAGAAATCCTATTGAAGGTCTTATTCAAGACTAAAATATGTCTTAGAAGTATCAGGACCTCATATCGTAGTCATACAGGAGAAAGTGACCATGTGCATTTTTTGCAAAAACGTGATAATTGACTATTTGATATCTTACGAGCATAGTATTGCCATGAAAAAAGGATTTTTAACTTGGAAGTATAGTTTATTGATTTGTTGAAAAGGACTAACTGCATTGGTTTATTTTCTTGCCCAGCAAAAGTGACTTAAATGGCCCTCCTGAACATTTTACGTTTTGTTAGTTGGTCACTTTTTCTTGTACGACCACGATATGACTGTGCAAGTGAAGAAGAAATCCGATTGAAGACATATTTATTACGCTGCAGTGCTCAATTATCCTCGAACAAATTGGTTTCCTTTTTGGTCTAGTTGTTTCGGGGGTTCGCCGGGGTGAGTTTACAATTAACATATTACCTAAAGATACTGCGATATCTGGCTACCGCCATAAGAAGGTGGTAGAAGGAGGGTAGTTAGAGCCACGCCGGAGGTGTTGGGAAGGAACCGGGACATTAATCTTCCCTCACGCAGCCTTTCCAACCCCTTGTACTCGCGAGGGGTGAATATTCTTCAATGTTTCATTTCAGCTTAGATTTCCCGCACTAGGGAAGTTAAATTGGCATTAAATTTCATTGCTGAATGGATTTTATGCTGGAATTTTTAATGAACCAACAAATTGGTATTAAAGAAAAATCTAAAAATACCAATAAAAATGATTTATTACTTTTGTGAAGAATTACACAATTTTGTACTTTTTTCTTCTTTTTCATTTTCAAACCCTTATCCGAACCCGATGGTGCATAGAGCACTGCATCATATAAACGCAGTGTTATCTTGATCGTTAACACCAAAAGAAAAGTTATCTTTTAAACATTATTAATACAATATAGATATTTAATAATGGGTACAATGAAGAACGTTACAACAGTGTATAAAATGATCTCAAAACATAATATTATATCACAAAAAATAAGTTTTTTGCTGTTAATTTTGAGCCCTTTTAATAACACACACACACACACACACACACACACACACACACACACACACACACACACACACACACACACACACACACACACACATATACACACATATGTATATATTCTTCACTTCACTTCAAACCCTTAACCGCACCCCATTGGTACATAGAGAACTGCATTATATAAACACAGTGTTGATCATTAGCACACGAAGGAGAGGTGATCAGCCCTCTGCTTAAGGTGTCAGTCCAGGGTAATATTAAATAAATAATAATCGTATATATTATTTAACCCCCTCCCTGGGAATCCAACCCGGAACCTCCAGAACGGCGCGTGCTGACTGAGCTTGAAAAATGTACAAATATAATACATACCCACTGAAAAGCACACACACACATACATTAAATTAAAAATATAATATCCTCATGTTGATATACCGCCACGCAAGTTCTATTTTTATCTAACAATTTCATATCTGTTCATGTACTACATATCCCTTCCTACCTTCCTTCCACCCATCACCCAACCTACTAACCTTCTAACCTACAAAGCTACTTCAAACATCTCTATACCTTCCTCAATATCTCAGAAGTCACGATTTCCTATTGCCTGCTCTGTTGGCTGAATTGGTTACTCTGCGAGACTTCAGAATGATTCCCGTGTAATTATTTGTGTATTGTGTTATGTTGGCATACAAATATCCTTTCTTGAATTCTCCCTTCTTCATTAAGACCCAATATACGATACATCGCAACTTAATTTTCCTTAAATCCAAGTAACATTTGATGTATGTATTAATTTTTACATCAGACACAGGTTTTTTGAGTCTACTATATCTATTTAAAAAAATGTGTTTTTTAAAAATTAATACATAAATTAAAATGTAGTTCTACAAATTAAACGCCAGTTCAATAAAATACAATTTGATGTAAATATTTTTTTTGCTAAAAGTACTGTTTTTTTATTGAAAAATATTATTGGAGTGAAATGTGGTTTCGATAAGAAAAGAGTAATTGAAAGGTAAGGAGTAAAAAAATATCAAATATTTTTTCTGTTCATTTAAAAAAAAAGTAAAAAAATAATATGAATTTAACTCCAGTAATTGGAGATAATCCAGATTTTGTGAACAAGTATTTGGACACACTCAAAATGTTGTAAATATTTTTTGAATCGCGCGTGAATGCACGACCGACCTCTTACGTGGTCATCCGTATTCTGAATTTGAATTCTGCAGATTCCCCTTCATATAAACAAGAGCATTCATCGATAGCAAATCGACACATTTTAAAAAGGTCATAACAATTGGTTTTGAAAAACATATTTTAACATTGACATCTCCGCGATAGTCCACGTTTTGCTTCCATATAACAGTATGCTCCATACTAGAGATTTAATTATTATTATTTTTTATTTTAAATTAATAAAATCAAAATCAAAAGTTTATTGTAGCAATCAAACAATAGTATTCATCTAAAAAATTATACACCAAAGAAAATTAACACATTACTCTATTGTAATATATCGTATCAGTTTCACTGAAAACATACTCACAAAGGAAAGCTTTAGACGTTTCAATAAATTTAAGAGAGCTTTTAAGAAAAACGGATAGAGTGAAGTTATGATAGTATTCAAAGCTTCATAAATCAGAACTTGTTTTCTAATTTTTCAATATAATATGTACATTCATTTAATGTATTTCTTTTCAGGGATGAATGGGAAATGATTATTCAAATCATTTACCATAACATATATGTTTATTATAAAATTTCATTTCACATATTATATAGTATTGTGTAAAAGTGTGATTACAATTATTGATGTTGTTTACATTTCAAATTATAAGTTTTAATAAGAACCTTCTTTATCTAATTAAAAAGCTTTTGTTACGTTAAAATTTTTATTCATATCAGTAATACGCGATTCGTACATATTGTGAAAAAAGTATGTACACATTTATGGGGGTTTTTTTTTTTCCCCAATTTATAACTCTCAATCAGTAACATTAATTATTTTTAATTAATATATTTTTATTCCTTAAACATTAACATCATATTTTGTTGTCAATAATACGCGTTTTGTCTGATTCTGTGAAAAAATAATGTATACATTAATTCTGATGTCTTAAAAATAATGTATACATTAAGTCTGCCTCCGAAGTGTAATGGTCAGCATGCTCGGCCACCGTTCTGGAGGTCCCGGGTTCGATTCCTAAGGGGGGATAAAATAAATAAAGGTGATTTTTTTCCCTCAAATATTTATTTAATATTACCCTGGACTGGTGCCTGAAGTGGAGGACTGATCACCTATCCTTCATGTGTTAACGATCAAGATAACACTGCGTTTATATGATGCAGTGCCCTTTGCACCATTGGGGTGCGGGTAAGGGTTCTAAATACATCGATTAGTGTTTTTTTCATTCCAAATAACATGTCTTAAATAGTAACCTTCTTTTTCTAAATAAATAGATTTTTATTAATTAAAAATCTATTTACTATTTAATCTATTTTGTTTTCAGTAATAAGAAAATTGCATATATTGAATTGCATTGTGATATTTTAAAATTTGCTTTATACGTTTTAAAATATTGTTTTCAGTCTAAAATATAAGTAAAATTATAAGTCAGCCTCCATAATGGTCAGCTTGCTGGACGCCCCGAGTTGGATTTTCAAGGCGCGGTCAAATTTATAAAAGTGATTTTTTCACTCCAATATTTATTCAATATTCCACGGGACTGGTACCTGAAGCGGAGGACTGATTACTGTTCACCTTTCCTTCATATGTTAACGATCGAAATAACACTGCGTTAATATGATGCAGTGCCCTATGCACCATCGGTTGGGAATAAGGGTTTGATGAGGAAGAAGAATAGTTTTTGTCAAAAGTTTTACTCATATTTATTTTTATTTATTTTTATTTTTATTATTTCTTAAGTTAGCTTATTACATAATATAAACTATTTTATACACTTAATTTACTACATCTACATATATTTATTTACATTTCTTTACAGTACACAAAACATTCATTTTTAAATTCTTTTAGACTCTTTTCATTCTTCATACATTCAGGCATCTCATCATACATTTTTAAACCCTTATACATTAAACAATTTTGCGACGTAAATGGCAGTCTTATTTTATCCTTTTTTTCTAGTTAAATGTTCATGACAATTTTTAAGTTTTAAAGTTTGTCAATAATATGCGGAAATATTTCTGAATTAATTAATATCCATCAAAAAAGCTAAAAAGAATCGAATCCCACTAAAATCAAAGTGGTCTGAAAACAATAAAAATCATTTGATTGCTATCATAAATTGCGTATTTTATGGATATTATAAAAAAATCGTTTAAGATTGTTTTGTGAATCGCTGACTGCAATAAAAGAAGTCACATAATGTTTAGCGGTTTGTGGTTAGGGGTAGCCAAGGGGGGTTGATTGGGACCGCTATAAACACGACCCCTGACCGGGCCATGGACATAAACAGACGCCGCTTAACTTTATATGGAAAACTGGACCGTACTTTATTGTTCCGCCATCAATCTGAGATGGAATCCCATACTGGGGTGACGATGACGTAAGTCAAAAAGTAGGCTGTCATGGGAAAAAATATGTTCATTAAAAACGATACAGCCAAAATTATGAAAACTTCATCGTGAATTTATAAAAATTTGATTTGTTCCTTTAATATGAGATTCTCAATACCGTAGAACGGGGCTTCTTGAACTTTGATGTGTTACTTGAACCCAGTACAAAAAAATATTTAGATCTGTATTTGGTCTGGTCGTTTTGTTCGCCTCCGTAGTGTGATGGTCAGCACGCTCGGCTACCGTACTGGAGATCCAGGGTTCGATTCCCAGGGGGGGTCAAATAAATATAGGTGTTTTTTTCACTCTTATATTTATTCAATATTACCTTGGACTGATACCGGAAGCGGAGGGCTGATCACCTTTCTTTCATGTGTTAACTATCAAGATAACACTGCGTTTATATGATGCAGTGCCCTATGCACCATTGGGGTGCGTATAAGGGTTTGAGTGAGTGAGAGTATTTGGTCTACAATAATGAACGTATTGATATGATTCATTGTTTCCCTGACAGGTGACACTTGTTGTCACGATACGTTCATTGTTGTAGACCAAATACAGATTTAAATCTCTTTTTTGTACTGGGCTCAAGTAACACGTCAATGTTCAAGTAGCGCCGTTCTACGGTACGTAAGTTATTATTTTTTTTATAGATAAAAAATAAAAATTTAATTTCATGAAATCAAGCTCAAGCGTTGTTTTTACCACTTTTACTTTTGGTAAATGTTTACAACAGATTTCGACCAGTATCTTGTTATCTTCAGGGATTGGTACGTACTTTGTATGCATTCCTGAAGAAGACAAGATGCTTGTCGACAGTTGGAAAACAGTTGGAAACAGTTGGAAACAGTTGGAAACAGTTGGAAAAGTGCCAAAATTAAGAGGGGTTTAACATAAAGTTTGAGTTTTTTTTTATAAGTTTATTAAGTTTATAAAAGTATCAGCAAAAAATTATTCAACATATTTTTGTTTAAAATCTTTAATCTCCTACAGTTATTCCTTGATTGTTTTGATATTTTAACTTGGGGTTGCATTAAAATACGAGCGTATTTTTTATATGTGCGACAGCAAAAACAAGTGTTTCGCTATGGCAGCGCCATCTGTTGAATGTAATAGCTAAACTAAAACTTGCTCATAGATGACAGCATGCTTCTTGATGGCAAAATATTTATAATTTATATTTGAAGCACTAACTTTGTGATTTTCCATTTTATGATTAAAATTTAACTTTGTTTCAAAATCACTATAAATATTTTATTTTAAATTAATTTTAATGTCTACCGGCATCGAAGCTAACCGCTTTTTTATTAATTATTTTTAATATTTAGTTTAGGCATAACATTAACTTATTATCATGTTATCCTATTCATATGTATTTTTACTTGTGATTGTATGCGATGGAGGTTAAAATGTTTCTAGAAATTATTGATGAAATATTATTATTTTTTTTTCTTTTAAATTGGTTTTTATAAAAATGTGGTTACTCTAATTTTCACTAGAGGAATGGGAAAAGTGATTGGTAGTGGACAGAATCCTAACGCAGATACAGTAAACAAGTGCTATTCAAATTTGATGGTAAGGCTGATGCGATAACATTTTATGGGTTTCTAGATAATCGCAACGATGCTCATATTATGACAATAACTATGAAGTTATCAGAACTCACTTTCCCTGTTTTACCATAAAAAAGGGAGCCATAAAAATATTTTTTATTTGTAAAAAATAGCTATATATCCAGAATACTGAATTTGGTTGATATGTTATCCAATATTTGAACATACGAGTATGTAGATAAACAAGTTATTTGAGATTGGAACATTATTAAGTCTGCGTGTAGAGCTGACGATCTATCATTGTCAGGTTGAAGTGATCACTTTAAACACTGTGTATCATTCTTTTGTCTTGTTTTTTGTACTGTTATTTAAATTTTATTGTATAATACTGATGATGTAAACAAAATGTGGCTGATAATGTATTGCACCCGCCAATCTGAAATAAAAACTTTTGTTATTGTTATTATTTTAAACAATTCTTCTACTTCTATTGGTGATGCTTAGCGCACTGTATCGTATATAAACAGTTAACTCTTCATCACTTAATATATAAAAAAATAAGGATTAGTCCTACGCTTCTGGTACCAGTCATAGGTAATACATAAGAAATAAATATTAGGGTAAAAAATCGCTTATTTCATTTTGACCATCTTTGGAATCAAACCCAGAACCTACCTTTTTCACCCTCCTGGGAATTTAATTCAGGACCTACACAGTAGCCAGATGCGCTAACCACAACACTATTGAGGTTATCAAATAAACGACTACACTACTAAAATTTTGGAAAATATTGTTTTGCCGCACATCTATCTGGGTGAATGTATTTCGAGTGCATTCAGTCAAATTTCATCCCTCTTTTCCCAACTTTATGTTTCAATTTCATACGTTATAGCTGGTACCAGGACTCTGTTAAGCACTGCCAGACAAGTTAGTTTTTGTTGGTAAAAAATACGAATAGTTATTCTAAGTTGTACATTTGTGCAAGTATCATAAACAAAGCATGGTTCGCTCATTTAAGTTTAATTTGGTAAATACCACAACCTCTTAAAATCTATTGCGAAACGTGTTTAGATGCGTTCCACATCATTGTAAAAACCATTTTAAGTCCCACAGTTTAAAAACAATTTCAAGTAAAATTTAAATTAAAAATGGACAGATATTACCACAATGTGACTGCCGAATCAATAAATGAAATAATCGTTTTTTCATTTAAAAAAAGCTATGTTTTTTTTTTGTGTGCATTGTTATATAAAAAATTAGTATTGTTTGGTAATATATCCAAATTTTTAATTAATCCTCCACTATTATAACTATGATATTCCCTCTGTGTTTATAACATTAATAAGCTTCTTCTTTTCTACTTTTAAATGAATAAATAAAATAAAATGAATAACTCTTGTCGGTATAGTTATTATTAAATAGTTATTAATAAAATGCTCTTATCGGTATAGTTATTAATAAATTAAAAAATTAGCCCTTTTATTATTAAACACGGTTATTGGATTGAATTCTACTTTTATTTACATATACATAAATGGTAATATGTGACGCGTTTCGTCTTATTAAGACATTATCAAACACAGTGTTTGATAATATCTTAATAAGACGAAACGCGTCACATATTATCATATATATGAAAATAAAAGTAGTTAAAATTCAATCTTATAACCGTGTTTAATTTTCGATATTACCTACCCAATAATTCAAAATAGGATTCTAACA
Organism: Brachycentrus maculatus; assembly: GCF_059751285.1. Taxonomy (NCBI): domain Eukaryota; kingdom Metazoa; phylum Arthropoda; class Insecta; order Trichoptera; family Brachycentridae; genus Brachycentrus; species Brachycentrus maculatus. The sequence goes on along the minus strand of NW_028280833.1, from coordinate 320,941 downwards.
ACTGTCTGCAGTTACAATAAAAAAATTGTTATCTCTCTTTTGTAATTAACGTAAGGAATCAAAGTGGAAAATTTACATAATTACATTATTTTTCAATCTCAAACAAACGCATGATAAAGACTTTAATATTGTAAATGGAATTAAATTATGATATTGGAAAAAAGAAAATAGGTCAGGGGTAGGATGAAAGAAATAAAGAATATGAAAATACAAGAGAATCTTCCAAGAACAAGAGTGAAAGTAACTTATCAAGTAAGAAAGATCCGAAATGAGAGTATAAATCTTATATTGTTTGTTGTAAAATATTTTTATCTAACAGATATCTCTGCTTAGCAAGAAAATAAAACGAAAAATGTGAAACGAAATATTCACGTTACTTCTTTAAATATATCTCACGAATTATCACTTATTTAAGATGGTTTTTGTTTGAGAAAAATAAAGTTTAAAGTAAAATAAGGTTTCGCTTAAATTTTGAGAATAATGTATTTTCATATTATTTTTTGACATCTCACCAAAGATGAAGAAGAATATGAAAGTCTGGGCATTTACGAGGCTGACGACCGTCATAGGCTGGTTTAAATGATCACTTTACACGCGTGTAACATTCACCAATTCTGCCCATTATTGACAACCACACTACTCAGATTCTTGGAAGTTCTATATATATATGAACCAATTTAGAAACCTTGTTCTTGAATCACTAGAACTTCACTAAAAACATCTATTGGTGAGATGTAAAGAAGCTTTTTACTAAGCAGAAACTCTTAAATTAGTATGTGAGGTTCGAATCCTGGATTATAATCACACACATGAGAAACGCCAGAAAATAACAATTTAATTTTTATCATTTAGCTTATAATTTGACCAGATAATTTATTTACAACATTTTGTTATTTATTTTTTTACATCTCATCAAAGATGAAGAAGAATATGGAAGTCTGGGCATTTACATAGCTTACGACCGTCATAGGCTGGTTTAAGTGGTCACTTTACACACGTGTAACATTCATTAATTCCACGACTAAAGTGTTTGAATCACTAGAATTCAACTGAAGTCATCTATGGTGAGATGAAAGTAGCTTTTTAATGAGCAGAAACTCTTTCATTTGTTCATTTGATTTTGAAGAGATTACTTTACACACGTGTAACATTCACCAATTCGACCCATGATCGACAACCACACTACGCAAATTCTTGAAACTTCTAAATATATTCTTGAAATTCAAAATACAGTGCTTGAATCACTAGAATTAAACTAGAGACATCTATGGTGAAGAAGCTTTTTATTGAGCAGAAACTCATTCATTTGTATGTGAATCCTGGATTATACTCACATACTCGAGAAATGGAAAAAAAATATCATTTGATTATTTTTATTTTTAGCTTATTTATAATTTGAACAAAAATAATATAAAATAATATTATTGATAACATAAAAAATAAATCCTTACTGGAGATAGTTCAGATTTTTTTAACGAGTATTTGAACACTCTCAAGATGTTATAAGTTCATATTTATCCCGATGTTGGTTCAATTTTCTATTTAAAAAATCTTAGAATACGAAGCAGATAATATGTGGTTTTAAATCACCACTCATTTAAATTCAATCACCGGATTAATTTTTGATTTTGAAATGGCAAAGTTCCTCAGTGGTAAATAAGTCAATACGGTCTAGTGACAAGTTTAATTATCCCGGAAGTAATTAGGAAATATAATATTGAACAAGTTAACTTCCCATTTGAAGTGATTTCGTATCCAGTTAACTTAAACATATTGGTTTATGCACAACATTTTAGGTGTGTCCAAATCTTCGTACAAAAATCTGGATTTTTCCAGTTTATTTTAAAAATTATTTTAACATTTTTGACATGATAACATATGTACAAGAAGAAGTATATGATGGTCTGGGTATTTACAGAGCTTACGACCTACAAAAAAGTCCAACGGAACTTTAAATATTTGGGAACAAAGTACTTCAATGGCCTTCCTACCGACATGAAAAAATAAAATAAAATAAAGGCATTAAAATGTTAAAAAATAAATTAAATGAATTGTACACAGGTTGATATAAGAAAAAATACATATAAATTATTGAAATTAATATCAATTATATTACTAACAAACATAAACAATAAATAATAAGTGTAAGTCCCTCTCCAACCACAAGAGGTAAGTCTTTATTGGAAATAACTGCGTTATAAAAACTAACTAACTAACTAACCATCACGCCGCTTCTCCGCAGGGGTAGGTAGAGATAATAGAACGCCACACCACTCTGTCTTTGCAAACATTCTTCACCTCTTCCACGTTCATGCATCTCCTCATACATACCCGCGTTATTGATTTAATAAATATGTCGGGTTGTGGTCCCGTAGTTAGTGTCGCGGACTCTTAAGTCAGATTTCCTCGGTTCGAACCCACTCTACCACAATTTGATACCTATTTCTAATAATTAGCCGCTTGGGCTCACAGAAACAGCATGAAATTGAAATATTTGTGTGAATAATAAAAACACAAATATTTATCATTTTTATAAAAAAATTAAAATCGTAAATGCAAAAATGTCTAGAAAATTAAGTAAAATCATTAAAAAAACATCTTTAACCATTATATAAAAGTAAATAAAAAATGACATACATTTAAAACGATTGAAAGGGGTAAGTAATTCAAGGAAAGGGGGAATTAGTAAAATAACCAAAATTATTAACCTACCCTAATCAAAGAGAGCTTAGACTTAACTTCATTGGGATAAAAACACTATTACGAAGGATTTAATACTTCCTTAATATAATATAAAGTTACGGCGATAAATTCACTGGTAGTCGACATCTGGGATGAGTGAAATTTTAATTTGAAATTTAAATTTATATAAAGTTTCGTAACAGAGGATTTCTCAGTCTGATGCTTGCAGAGTTATCATTGACGCGAAATAACTTTACTATTTGTGCTGTTCTTCAAAACGTCTTTCTATATTAAAAGTTCCCAAACAAATTAGCTCGGTTTTAATCCATTTGTGATACCATACCTTGGAAGTCATGCGTAGCGGAATGGTGAGGGCGGAAACCGCTACCGAAATACCGAAACAAGGAAGAAAAGTGTGTTCTAAGGGGTGTGGGTATTTCACCTTTTCACCTTTGCACCATACTCCCTCGTATGTTTCCTTTATCAGAAGGTTCATACACTTACTCAAAACGGGTTATGCACATTGAAAAAATGGTGAATAAAAGAAAGTACTATTGATTACTGAGCTAAAGCTATGTTTATATACCTATTTATTCACATATATATTTATGTAAATATTTAAATATGTATGTACATATATATATATATATATATATATATATGTATATATATATATATATATATATATATATATATATATATATATATATATATATATATATATATATATATATATATAAATATATATATGTATATATATATATATATATATATATATATATATATATATAAATATACATATATATATATATATATTAAAATATATATATATATATATATATATATATATATATATATATATATATATATATATATATATATATATATATATAAACAAATATAATGTCCTAACCAGCACGCCGCTTCAATCTGTCTTTGCAAGCAATCTTCGCCTCTTCCACATTTTTAGATTCATTCGATTCTTGATCTCACCACATTCAAGATTTTATTATGCTTGATCATGCCAGTTTTCTAGAAAAAAATAGGCGGTTGAAAGAATAAAATAAAATAAAAAGTATTGAATTGAAATATTTGTGAAAATAGTAAAAACACAATATTTCCCTTTAAAAAAAAAAATAATTGTCATCTTTATTTTCAAAGATTTCAGATTTTTTACAAACGAACATTTACGTTGTTATTTGAAGAGATTAAACATTTTTAAATACGATTATCAATCTAATAAAATTATTTTAAGAAGCAAAGGTCGTGAAACCAGTTGTCTCTCATGAACAAGACTTAAGATGAAAATACACATTGGTGTTATAAATAATGTAGCAGTAAAACCACGAAAATTCATGTATGTCTGAAGAAGCGGGTGATCAAAAAGTTTGTCCGTTATCTGTCTAATTTCTTGAGTCTGTCTGCAATTATTATGAGGTACGAGAAACGAACTCTCGGAACGATTCAACTGTTTCGATATTTTTAATGTATGAAAAGCAAGAGAATAATATATTGGCATTTATTCCTGTATATATATATATATATATATATATATATATATAAATATATAAATATATATATATATATATATATATATATATATATATATATATATATATATATATATATATATATATATATATATATATATATATATATATATATATATATATATATATTTATATATATATAAATGTATATATATATATATATACATATATATATATATATATATATATATATATATATATATATATATATATATATATATATATATATTTATAAATATAAATAAATGTACATATTAAAAATAACGTAGTATAAAAATTACAAAACTTTAATAATAATAATAAAATTTTTAATAATATATTTTCTCAATACTGACAATATTTTGTATTTTAAAACCATTGTTTACTTTGTGTTTGGTAATATAACACTCTCTTTATCATTCTTCATTCACTTTATCACCAAGTACTATCCTTCACGACTACCAGTTTCAATATATTCGTTCCATCATCAGGTCATAAAAGGGTCATTCTGAAACTTTCAGATTAGAGGTTAAGATTTTAGTGTTATTACACAATTTGAACGATAAGGAAAGTGTTAAATATACTACCCTGGACGGGTACCTGAAGCCAAAGGCTGATAACCTTTCTTTCTTGTATTTCTTCTTCTTCAAACCCTTATCCGCACCCGATGGTGTATAGAGCACTGCATCATATAAACACAGTGTTTTCTTGATCATTCATTACCACATGAAGGAAAGGTGATTACCTCTTCTCTCCAGGTTCCAGTGTAGGGTGCTATTGAATAAATATTTTAGTAAAAAAATCACTTCGACCCCTCCCCTGGAAATCGCCCTTGCCGTCCAGTACGGTAGCCGAGCGTTACACTACGGAGGCGGACAACCTGAAATAGTTTTTTAAATGTGAAGTGGTTAGTTCATTAGGCTACCGTAATGAAGGTCCCAGGATCCATTCCAAGAGAGTTTCAATAAATATAAGTCATTTTTCACTCAGATATTTATGTTATACCACCCTAGAATGCTGTGAATGCAGGACTGATCACCTTACATTCACGTAAATTAAGATTTAGATTAAGCGATGCGTTTATGATATTCAGTACCCTATGCACCATTGGGTGGGGACAGATACATACAAAACATAGAAAACATCACCAAAACTGAGTTTCATGCGTGAAAATTGATATTTTGTTTGTGAAATAAGGCATAAAATAAATAAACACGTGTCTTACAATTTCATCAAAATCCGATCAAGGGGCAAGCCGTTTTAAATACAATATTTACTTTAAACTTCATCAGAACAGTGAGAATTTCGGAACAATTTCCAAAGCAACACAGTCATAATTAGAGTAATTTAGCGTAGAAAATAAGCCCACCCCTGTTTGTTTTTGATTTAGGCGATAATATATTTATTAATAGATTCAGGGTAGTTAGTTTACGTTTTAATTTATTGTACAAAGTCGTATATGAATATTACGATAAGATTTATTAGAACGAATAGGCTTCTTGTTGTGAGTTTACGTGTGTTTTCCTTCATCCCTATTTGGAAGGGAGAGGGTTGAAGCAGTAGAGCTTAAGGCGGATACACAAAGGTTTATTTACCTCCATATGCATATAACAACACTTTGAAACGACGATATACAATGATTTCGTCAGATTTCTTGTATAGTAAAATAATGCGGAGTTAGTTTTGAAGTTTGAAATAAGGTAAGAAAATGTAAGGTAATGCTTACTTAAAATGGTAGTGTACAAAGGAATCCTTGTGCCAATCCTTATAGTCTTCTTCTTCTTCTCTTCTTCTAACCCTTATCCGCACCCTAATGGTGCATAGGGAACTGCATCGTATAGAAGTTGTGTTATCTTGATCGTTAAATACACGAAGGAAAGGTGATCAGCCTTCCGTTTCAGGTACCAATCCAGGGTCATATTAAATAAATGTTAGACTGAAAAATCACAAATATTTATTTTGACCCTATTGGGAATCGAACCCGGGAGTTCCAGCATGGTAGCCTAGCGCACTAACCAGTACACTATGGAAGAGGGCAACCTTATAGTCACAGGTAGATTATACATATTTAGGAAGTATGATTTCTAGTGATGAAAATATTTATTAGTAAAGGATGGAGTTGTCTAATAAAGAATAAAAGTAGACTGAATGCAGTTGATATGCGGTCTCTCAAATGAATGCGCGGAAAATGATGTAAGTTAGATGCTTGTATGGTGAAATAAGGAAAAAATGCAGGGCTAGGAAATTTGTGTTTAGATGGTTTAGACATGTGGAACGAATGATTGAGGAAAGAACGGTAAAACAAATATATGAGGCGAACGTAGTTGGACAGGCAGTAGAGGTAGATCGAGGAAAAGTTGGCATGATCAAGTATTTTAGATACTTGGTCGTAGTCATGTCAGGAGTCGGACTTATCGGCAGGTATTTATGAGTTGCATGAATGTCATTTTATTAAAAAGAGGAAGAACCCACAATGTTCCTACTTTTAAGAGGCTTGGCTGCAGATATTTTTTCAATTACATATTTTATTAAGCTTCCACTCGTTAACGAGTGATTTTTATATGAAAAAGTAAGGATGATATGAAAAATACATCACAACTTGAATTCATTTTGCAATTTGCGGGAATCGAACCCGCGGCGCCATCTTCGCTTTGCAGTCAATCGTCGAGAAAAGAACGGTTAAAAAATAAAAGGTGAATTTAGTATGAAAAAAGAACAGAAGATGACAGAGGAAAACTTGGCATGATCAAGTATTTTATATATTTGGGCGGGGTCAGGGTAGGAGTCGGAATAACCGGCAAGTATGTATAAGGAGATGCACGAATGTCAAAGAAGCGAAAAATATTTGCAAAGATAGAGCGGTGTGGCGTTCTATTCTTTCTGCCTATCCCGCAGCAAAGCGGCGTTAGTTAGTTAGTCAAAAAATTCTGTAAACTTTATGAAATAAAATAACTTTGTTATAACCACTTTTTTATTAATACAATTTAACCTACCGGTTTCAACAAGAACCTTGTCATCATCAGGGTTTATATTAAGTCAAAAACATTAAAAACATTAAAATACTCTCACCAAAAACCTTCCACACACTCCGTAAAAATCCTAAATGTATCTGCGGAAAACATTCAAGAAATAATTCTGTTGTTGCTGTGTGGTGCAACCCTTAGGAGATCGCGTGCGGCGCGGCGATCCTTCTGTCAGAAAGTAGAATGTGCTCCTACCCCAAGACATCCCTTCCAGCCCCTCAGCCCCCGACGCTCGCCGTTACTCAAAAACTCTAAAACAAAACAGCTCAAGTTTAGTACGGACAAACGATGCCCAAGAAGCAGCCATGTTTCCTTTCAAATTTAACTTTGCACAAACACGAGACGGCCGGCAGTTACAATATACAATAATCCGATTCTACAATTTCAATTTTGCTTTTCACCTTTATGTTACCCTGGCACGGGTTTGTCTATACCTGTTATGATCATTGCCTTGTGTTAACATGATAAAAAATTTATTTTTAGGGGTTTTTATGAAATTGAATATAAATACATATGAAATAATTCTTTGACATTATTTTAAAAATAAAACACTTGTATAATACCACATATTAAGTTTTATTTCATTACACACGAAAAGTTTATAAAACTACAGTTGTTTACATTTATTTTATGAATAGAGGGGGTGGGGGAGTTTCAGGGGCGGGATTTTTTGCAAGGTAGACATAGATAATAATGAGGGCGTATTTTGGAAGAGCATAATATTGATTAATGTTTTATCAGAAATTTAATTGATTAAAGAAAACACTTCCTTTTTTACCACTTGAGTTTTGTTTTCTTTAATCATTGTAACATGTCTTACCACAAAGTTAATGCCGAAACAATAAATAGAAATTAAATTTATAAATTTTTTAATTTTCTAAATTGTATATGACTTGATAGAAGAGGTTGCCAATATGAACGTGGGATACCGACTGGTCAGGAAAAGAATCAGCAATATCTGCTACGCCGATGATGTCATCATTATAGTAGAATCCGAAGACGACCTCCAAAGAATGCTTCTCAAGCTCTACTTGACATCGGAAAAGTTCAACATGATGATATCCATTGGCAAGACTAAAAGCATGACCATATCAAAGAGTCCAGTTAGATGCAAATTAGTTGTAAATAACAGAACCGTTGAACAGGTGATGAAATTCAAGTATCTCGGAGTTGTCATCAGTAGCTACGGCGATCTATATGGCGAGACTCAGAAACAAGTAAACTAGGCTGCAGTTACATCAGGATGCCTCAGAAACTCGGTGTGGAGGAACAAACACATGAGAATAGAAAGTAAAATGAAAATTTACAAAACATGTGTTCGACCAATATCCACTTATGGGATTGAGGCAAGAGCAGATACTTCCAGAACAAAATCTCGACTTCGAACCTCCGAGATGAAGACTCTCCGATCCATAACATGAAAATCATGAAATCATGAAATCGTGAAACATCATAAGAAAATATAGAATAAGAGTTAAATGTGAGAGACAGAGAGAGACAGCAAAAGAAATACAACAATACGAAATTTGCATGTTCTATTTATTCAGTATTAACTGTTATTTATTGGTGCTTCAATTTGTAATACTGATGATATAAATGGTTACAATGATTAAAGAAAACACTTGTTTTTTACCACTTGTGTTTTATTATAGACTACATGTTTCAGAAGTTAAACTTCCATCATTCAGGTCTGTATAATAGTTTAACTTCTGAAACATGTAGTCTATAATAAAACTCAAGTGGTAAAAAACAAGTGTTTTCTTTAATCATTGTAACATGTCTTACCACAAAGTTAATGCCGAAACAATAAATAAAATATAAATGGTTTATGCAAACATAACTACTGGTATGAGAAAAAAATAAAAATTAAACTACATTTTTTCTCATATACTCATAAAATGTAAATGCTTCCTAGAAATTTGACTAAAAAACTTAAATATTGTTTGTAAACTTAAGTTTTGTTTTTGTTTTTTATCGAAATATGTGTATTGAAGGAAACATATTACGATTTATCCATATACTTTTATAATGACATCATCAATATAGATATTTGTGGCTACTTAATTTGTATGTGGTGTATACCTGTAAAATGGTAAGAATTGATATATTCGTTGATATAACGTATAAACACGAATAATCACAACCCTTGTAACTCAAATACAACAAGTATCATTGGTGCTCTAGTTATATTATTTACGATGAAAAGGTTTTTCTGTGTCGATTGTTGTTTGAACCTAGTTTCCCCTTTATACAACTTCCGGTCTGAAATGTGGAAAACTGAAAGTTTAAGCTAATAACTGAATGGACTGCAGTTTCAGTGGTCGTGTATTATTCAAAGTATTGAGTTTCAGAATAGGTAAAAAGCCATATGTTTTTCCCTTTTGAAAATAAAATTGAATAGTCAACTGAATTAATGGTTCAAATATGTTGTTATTTTGGTCTCATATTTTTATTATTATATTTTCAATGAAATTAATACGTGTGCTTATAACGAATTGAATTCATTTTTAATTAAAATTTGCTTGGTAAATACCCCTATTTCTTAAAATCTATTATGACTTGTCTTTTGATGCATTCCGCATAATTTTCGAATACCGTATGTAAAGCTGAGTCTAAATTTTAGAGTTGTGTCAAGTAAAACTTAAATATTACCAGAAAGTAACTGCTAAATCAATTTATTTAATAATTAAATGTAGTCGAAAACTGCAATATGGTTAAAAGAGTATTTTATTTATTTTTTTTAAAAATTATTTTTAAATTATTACAAAATGATTACATTTTAATTTATGAAATATACTCGTACATAACTACTTTATAAAATATCATATTCTCATAGTCATGGTACCAACCCCAACGTATAGAAGTGAAGCATAGAGTTAACAAGAAAAGATGAAAGTTAATTGAATGCAGTCGAATTCCGATCTCTCAGACAAATGTGCGTCAAAACAATGTATGTTAGATGTTCGAATGGTGAAATAAGGAAAGAATGCAAGGCTGAGATTAGCATTATCGATAAATTTAAGAAAGGTATTTTGAGATGGTTGACACATGTGGAAGGAATGAGCGAGGGAAGAACGATAAAACAAATATATAAGGCAAATATAGATGAGAAAAGGAGCTGAGAAAGACTAAAGAAAGCTTGGCATGATAAATTATTACAAATGCTCATGCAATCGGTGGGTATGTATTATACATATGCGGAAATGCATGTCTGTGGAAGAGGTGATTTTAGAAAAATTAATTTGAATTTTTATGATTTATTTAAAATAATTATATTTTAAATACAATTTTATACAATTTCTACATATTTTTTCTTAATATGATCTTATAACTTTGGTTGCTCTGAGCCTTTCCAAAAAAGAAACTGAGCTCTTTTGCTTGGAGAGGGAATGATAGTAAAGACAGAGGGGTATGGAATTTATATTTTCCGTCTATCCCTGCGGTGAAATGGCATGATGGTACCCCCAAAAAGAAATGCAAGAGAAAGAAGAGTAAAATAACTTTTAATATATGTTTAATTTTAAAAAAGTGTGTTGTTTATAGATAAATAATAAACAATAAGATATCTTGACAGGTATTTCGTTTACGTATCCAAACCGACAAGCCGTCAAACATAATTTATACGTTTTTGGAGTAGTTTAATTCAAATTAAGATAGGATGAATACAATTTGCGTCTATAGTTATACAGAGAATTTTGAAGAAAGAGGATAACATGTAAAATCGATATCTAGTTAATTCTCTAGGAAAATTAAGTATTCACAGACTAAATATAACGGTTCGTTTGTATAGGAAGCCCGAAACTCTCGGCTTGATGTTTATACTCGACAATCAAAAATCGTAAAAGGGAATACGAATTCATTGAAAAACTTTCACATAGGTACGAGAATTCCAAAACTTCGGAGAAAAGCGTCAGAATTAGTAAACTTAAGCTACATTAAAATTTCCATGGAAAATTACATTAATTTCTTAATTGTTAGTGAGATTGAACATTACACACTCCATTAATTATTCATTAACTAGAATTTATACTTTGTGTCACCAATAAAATAAAATATGACTTTTCATAAAAAAATTGTACTCTGTGGTGAGTATTTACCCATTTTTAATTTAAGATTTACTTGGTAAATACCACTGTTTTAAAAATCTCCTGTGACACATATTTCGATGCGTTGCGCATCATTTTCAAACGCCATTTGTTTGAAAATGATACGGAATGTATTGCAACATGTGTCTCAATGGATTTTGAGAAAAAATCATATATAACAAGTAAAACTTAAAACAAAAATAAATATGCCTTGTTAAAAAAAGTCGTTATTTAAGAAGTGTTTTTAGATTCGATCGTTTATGACTAACCTACAAAATAATTTGGTTGCTCTTGCGCATATCTTCTAGTATATTTTATGACCACCTTCATAATCTAATAGTTAGCATATGGCTTGTTTAAAAATGTCTTTAATTAATCTTGTTTTTAGATTCCATCGATTTAAAGTAATCTACCATTCTGGAGGTCCTTGGTTCGATTTCCAAAGGGGTAAAATGAATGTGAGTTTTCACTCTAATATTTATTTTTACTACCCTGAACTGGTATCTGAAGCGCAGGAATCATTGTCTTTTCCTTTTGTAATGTAACAATCTAGATAACACTGGTTCAAAAAATGTACCAGTGTCTTTTGCACTATTAGGTGCCTTATGCACTTTTACGTGTAAATAAAGATAAGTTACAATCCGAATCCCAAATCTTAAGCTGGAGACAGTAAAACCAAGAAAAAGTAACGGATATCAATAATTTTTTGGATACCCCATTTTATGGTTTAGGTTTGGGGAGTTTTTAATGTCAAATTGTCAGATATATTGAGGGGGTACCCATACACATACAAATCAGTAAGCGACCAGCTGCAGGAGGAGCCACACGTGTCTCCTCTCATATAAAAAAAAACTATATTGAAAAAGCAATTTGAAATTTATTTAAACTCCTTACTATTCAATTACTCTTTCTTTTTATGAACATATTTATTTGAAAGAAAAATTTATTTTTTCAATACAATAACAGTGGTTTAAGCATAAATTCTATTACGTTAAATGTTAACTACGACTAGAGAAGATTACGTTGTAAACTATCGAATATACTTCTAAAAGAGCTAGAAATATGCATCACGCAACCAAATTTTAGATTGAAATGTTCAAATCCAAAATAAAACAATTATTGATCTGTTTTAAAGACATCGTTATTTAATTGAACTCATGAAACAAAATAGTTTTAATTTGTAAAAAAATATATATAATAAATGTTTTATCATTTTTTAATTTTTTTCTGATGATAAATATTTAAGTATCCTAATAAGTATACTTGAAATGGCTTTTAATAAATAGCTATATCTTTATGAAAGAAATGAATTTAATTTATTCGATAATCCAGATTTAATGACTCAAGAAATATTTGTTTCGATAAAAGGGATAATTTCAAATTGTTGTACGCAGAATGGGGTTTAATGAACTGAAAATACTTTGCAAAGTAAACAATATAAGTGAAAATTTACCCTGCCTGTAGAATTACTCCCTCGAATTATATTATGTATATATATCAAAATAATAAGTTAATGGTTCAACTTTGCTTCGGTTCCAGAATTTGTGGCTTACAAATAAAATACATTCGGAGGTTTATCATTTCATGGTGACCATAATTTCTCAATTCGGTTAACAAGTAAAATCCTTCATTTATTACTTTAAATATACTTATATTGTACATGAACCCTTCAGCGAAAGCTAAACTGCCAGTGGTCAATGGAGTCTTGGCTCCAAAACTAATGCGTGGAAATGAAATCTTATCGGTTATCAAATTTTCCTCTGTCTTCTTCGGCTTTTTAACCAATCACATTTGCCTTATAAATTTGTTTTACCGTTCTTTTTTAACTCATTCGATTCAAATGTTCAAACACCTTTCTTAATTTTGTAGAAAATGCTTATCTCAGCCTTGCATTTTGTCCTTATATCACCATTCGAACATCTTTTTATAAAATTGAGATCGTTTTTAAAGTTTAAAAATATAATAATATATATTAAAAATAATTATCAAGCCACTTATTGATTTTTTTACCGTGTAACAGAACTTTTAAGGTAAAACCAGAATGTTTTTTTGTCCATGTGAAAAATATTTAAGATATTAAAAAAAAAATAAGCAATACATTTTCTTCAAAATGCAAAAACAACACTTTTTGCCCTGTAGCGGGTAAATATTGAGTTAAAGAACGCCACTTTTGCTGGGATATAGTACATTTTCTGGGCATTCTGAAAACATGCACAACTGAAAATTTACGATTTTCGATATTTGACGTTATTGAAAGGAGTGAGTATATTTGATGTTAACAAATACATATTAATTTTTTTTAATGTGTAAAATGGCTTTCTTATGCATTTTAGGATAGAAAATGGATGGTCACCCTATATCCACTGCTAATGTGTACCCGGTAGCCCGGCAATGTTAAGGTTAGGTCTCTGGCAGTAATGTAAGTTGGCATTGTCGTGTAGTGAGCCTGAATTATTAATGGCAACTCGAATACTTGATGACGGCGGTGATACACTCCGTAAAAGTATAAAATATGGGCACATATTCAATTCGTACATACTAAATATGGTTTAATGATGGCAAATGGCCGACATTACTCGCTGACACGATATACCTGGATTTTACTTTCCTCGGCAATATAGCATATCACTTTTATAACAGCATTAATATTTTATCGCGATTATGGTATTCATATAACTTTCCAACCTAATGATCATTAAATCTATTTGTTTTTTTCTAGTCTTACTAACTGTCTAAGTAACTATCACGCCGCTTCTCCGCAGGGGTAGGGAGAGGGAATAGAACCCCACACCAATCTGTCTTTGCAAATATTTTTTTATTTTACAACAATTTGAGTCTGTCCTAATACTTGTTCACAAAATCTGGATTAACTCCAATTATAGGAGTTATTTTCATATTATTTTTGTCATCTCATCAGCGATGAAGAAGAATATGGATGTCTGGGTATTTAAGGGGCTGACAATCGTCATAGGCTGGTTTAAGTGATCACTTTGCACGTGTGCAAAGTGATTCTTCTTCATCTTTTATGAAATGTCAAAAATATTATTTTTTATTTTATTTTATTTTTCATTTTCATTTATTAAATATTGTTACATTATTTTTATACAATTTGTATACATTTCTACTTAATACAATCCAATTATTTTAGACGCGCTGAGCCTCTCCAAAAATGAAACTGAGCTCTTGAAGATAGACTTTTTTATTGTTTTTTTTCTGTTTTTGGTTGGTAGGAAGATATTAAGACTTCTTAGTAATAAGCCCGCCAATGCACATATATTATGTACTACTACTACCACTACGACTACTACTATCACGCCGTTTCCACGCAGGGGTAGGCAGAAAGGATGGAACGCCACACTCTTCTGTCCTGACATATACTCCTCGCTTCCTTGACATCCATACATCTAGTCATACATGCCCTCCGATTACGCAGACTTTTGACACCACCAGATTTTAGGTTTTGATTGATTCGATCGCGCCAAGTCTTATTCGGTCGTCCTCGTTCTGTTTTCACGCTCACATTCCCCACATGTATTTTCACAGTCATTCTCCCGTTATCCATTCGCTCCACATGTTCATACCACCGAAAAGAGCTCTTCCTAATCTTTTCAATTATTCCTTGTTCAGCCTTACATTCCTTTCTTGCATCTTCGTTTTTAATTCTGTCATAGATTGATTTTTCCACACATTCGTCTGAGGGAGCGCATTTCAACAGCGTTTACTCTGCTTTCATCCTTCGTCTGCCAGTTCCATATTTCGGTTCCATACATTAGTGTCGGTACCAGCACGCCGTTGTGAACCGCTAGCTTGTTTTCCATGGTCATATTTTTATTTGCAATCTCTCTGTTCAAAGTACCATTTATTATATTCTTTGCATCCACTCTTCTCTCAATATCCTTATGCCTGCCATATATAAAAGAATTCTGGATTATCTCCACAATTCTGGATTATCTCCAGTAAGGAGTGATTGTTGTATACTGAATGTTGAGATGTCAAAAAAAACTAAAGTAGAGATTATCCACATTTGTGAAGTATTTGAACACACACAATATGTTGAAAATAAAATAACTGGTCAAATCATTAGTTACATGAAAAATTAAAAATCATGTTTTCAGGTGGGTCTCAAGTATGTGAATTTAATCCAGGATTTGGACCTTGCAAACACATAAAAAAAGCCTCTGCTTATTTAAAACTTTCCCAATTCCAACATAGATGGCTGTTGTGAACTCGCATGTACTGTGTCACGAGTTTGATCAGTAAGTCTAGGAGTTCCAAAAAATTAAAGTTAATATTTTCATTAATTGATTCGGCAGTCACTTTGTGGTAAATTCTATCCATTTTTAATTAATGTTTTACTTGGTAAATACCACTATTAAAGTGGTACTAAATGGTATTTACTAAGTAAAACATTAGTTAAAAAAAGTTAATATTATCTACGCTACACAGTAAAAGCGTTAACGTTCGTATAGAATCCCAGATCTGGTACATTAGTAGTATGGTTAGTGTGTATGAGTAGTGTGGTTCTCAACCATGGATAAAATTGGTGAATGTTCCACGTGTGTAAAGTGATCACTTAAACCAGCCTATGAAAGGTCGCAAGCTTTGTAAATGCCCAGATTTCTAAAGTCTTCTTTATCTATGATGAGATGTTATATTTAAAATAATGAATAAGTAAATCTGTGAGAATTCTTGTTGTGACGGCATAGAAGACCAGCAAACCCAAATGCAATTTTAATTTATGTTCGTAAATTTAATACCGTTACGTTATGAGCGCTGGGTGTTCTGGTGTTGCATATGCGATAAAATCACGTCATCTTTAGGGGTATACTAAAATGTTTGAAAAATTATTTTTTAGGGGAGGTACCTACAACAACATATAGAACTCTGAAAATAGTACAGAAAACAATAATTAAAGTTATTTAAAAAAAAAATCCAACAAAATTATTATTTACAAAATTTCAAGTCCCAAAAAAAGAAATCATTTTAAAAAAAAAACGAAATTTTTCAATTACTAAAGGGTGACAAATATTTGAATTAAAAAAAAAATATCTTCGAGATTCTTAAATTATTCAACTCCAAAATGTAATACTAAACAGTTTCAGCAAAACAACAAATATTTAGGATTTCAATATTTTATCAAACTCCCTAAAACTAAATAATATAGAAATTAAAACAAATAGAAAATATAAAAATTCTTAAAAAAAAAAATGCTTATTAGATATTAATATTGAAAAAATATATAAAAAACTATTATACCATCAATTACATAGAACATTAAACCTTGAGTGTAAGTCCTTCTTTAAGCACAAGAGCTCAGTCTCTTTTTTGGAGAGGCACAGCAAATCTATAACTGTAAGTTTCCCATATGTATAAATGTTTATAAATTGTATTATGTTGTACTTTAAAATGTAACTTTATTAAATCAATAAATAAAAAATACCAAATTATAATTTTTTATTGTAATATAAACGAAAGATATTCGTTTGAAAATGCCATAACTAGGCGAAAAAATTGTCACAATATTAATTTTTATGTGTTTTTTTAAAATAAAATACAACTAAACTAAAATGCGACTCAAAGTATCTGTGTTTGATTAAAAATGAATACATAAATTAACATGGAGTTCTATGAATTGAACACCAAATCAATAAATATCCTGAAATTTTGTTTCATGCATTCAGTTGTACATAGTAAATATGAAGGTACTACTGATATTACAACAATAACCAATGAATCGAAAATGCTAATTATAATTTTTGAAATTAATTTCTTAAGATTTAATTATTTCAAAATAATAAAAACAAAATTCAATCTTTATTTTATCATAAAGTATACAACATCTAATATATACCTATTGTACAAATTGGCAATGGCCGTTAATAAAATATTTTTTATTCATTTATTTAAATCTAATTTTTATATTGCAAGTGTTGGCAACCCTATTTCACTATCGTGATATTTAAAACCGGAAAAGGAAATCGTTCTTATATTCCGCATAAAAGATTCAAACGCCATTTCTAGTTAGATGTTCTATTTATGCCTCCATAAAGAACTGCACCTTAAAAATAATGGTATTAAAAAAAGTTAAAATAGTAAGTTTCAAATTCAATGAAATATTTATAGAATTCATTAATCTACAATAATTCTTGCCTTTGAAATAACATTAATTTTTTGAAAATTATTTACACGTCTATCTTCTTTATGAATATAAATAGAAATACTTATTTGTGTAGGTTGTAAGTGATTATTCCGACTCCTAACTTGACCACTTTCAAGTATTTGAAATACTTAATCATGCGAAATTTTTCTCAGTTTTTTATTGCTTCTATCGTGTTAACCTCTTCTTTGTGCTCCCAATATTCGTTTATTCAAAATCTTAAATCTTCCTAATTTATTCACTGATTGCTTTCAAATACAGAGAATGTTGCATTGAAATACGCGCGTTTTTAAAAGTGATATTGATGACAGGTAATATTTATTTAAAAAAATTTGTTGACAATGGCAGCGTCATCTGTTAAATGTATCCAATACGTGCAGTACTTAACATTGCGAGTGGTTTCTTAATGAGGCTGGGGTCCCCTAGTAGGGTTACTAACTTTCCTGGCGCTGCCACCCTGGCTATTAGAATATGGTAGTGGATTGTACACACTAATAAGTATTAACTTACATGTCCCGCTGACAGTGATAGGGATTTTGAAAGCATTTGTAAATTTTTTTTATCTTTGATCTCGAAAAACATTGGATGATTAAATAAATACCGATATAATTATTTAAAAAAAAAAAAATTTTTATGGATGGGTCCGATTAGAGATCAAGAGTTTCTTTACTGGACGTGAGAATGTAGCGGGAGCTTTCAGAGTGCTAAATAATGACGGAGAGCATGCTTCTTGACTGCTGCGGTCACTTACGATTTTAAATGATTCCGATTGAATTATTGTTTAATAGATTTTCATTGCTTCACAAGCATTAGGAATTATAAATGTATGGTTTCTATTTTATTTCTTTTTCATTTGACCAGATTCCAATGGCCGGTACCGCTAGTAATTTAAAAAATAATTTCATAAATATCTTATTATTCTAGTTGCTTCGTAAAAAATAAGAACATTTTACAAAAACAAAATATCAACACTTACGTGTTTTAATCTTGAATTTGACTACAGAAAAAGTTATTTTGTGACGATATATTGCCTCAGTTAAAATGCCCTACGCTTTTAATTTTTAAGACCTATTAAACGTGCCAAAAATACCGTATTTACCTAAGGAGAAGGCAACTCCTAAAACAGCGAGCTTTTGAAACATATTCTTTAATTAAAAGGAATTCTGGGATGATAAAAAAGCTTTTATTTGGTGTCCTGTTTAAAGCAACAGTGCATTACCTTAAATTAGAGTCGAGAGGTGGAAAGGTACGGGTTCTCATTAACGAAGCATAAAAAATAATATGTCATATTTATTAATATTTCAATTTAAGATTTTATTGTTGTTTATTTAAACCCAGGTAACATTTTTAGCTGAAGAGTGATTTAACACTATAGTATTTATTTAATATTACCCTGGACTAGTCCACGAAGTGCAAGAGTGATCACCTTGCTTTCGTGTAAAAAACGATTAATATAACACTGTGTCAAAACGATGGAGAGCCCTATGCACCATTGGGTGCGGATAAGGGTAAGTAGAAAGAAAAATAACATTTAACGCAATTACATTTTTTGCTTAAAATACTGTTTTTAGTAGACTGAATCCAGTTGAAATACAATCTCGATAATGAATGTACGGCAAAACTATGCATGATAGAGGTTCCAATGGTGATATTAGGAAAGAATATAAGGCTGAGATAACCAATTCGATCAAATTAAGAAAGGTATGTTGTAATGGTTTGGGCGCATAAATCGAATCAGTGAAAAAGAATAGTGAAACAAATTTATGAGGCGAATGTAGTTGGACATAGAACGAGAGGAAAGCTGAAGAAAACTTGGAATGATTAAGTGTTTCAATTTTTTGAAAATGTCAGATCACGAATCGGATAAGTCGATGGGTATGTACATATATATGAGTACATTAAATGAAATTACCCTGGAGTGGTACCTGAAGCGGAAAGCTGATCACCTTTCCTTCATGTTTTAACGATAAATATAACACTGCTTTTATATGATGCAGTGCCCTATGCACCATCGGGTGAGGATGTGGGTTTCAAGAAGAAGATGTATGAGGAGATGCATGAATGTGGAACAGGCGAAGATTGTTTGCAAAGACACATCGTCGTGGCGTTTTATTGTCCCTACGGGGAAGCAGCGTGGTAGTTTGTAAATTAGTAAGTTATTATTTACAAAGAATATAAAGATGTTTTTTTTAAAGTTTTCGGCGATTTTCGGTACCCTTACCATAAGGTAAAATATGACCTTGATTACCATCATTACACTACCCCTCCTCGAGAGCTTTCCACGGAAAGCACGTTGCGGCAATAAGCATAACATTTTTAACAAATTTCCGCTGATGAAATTTCAGGTTAATTCATTACCCTGCGAGGTCTGTAAGAGTCGTATTAAATTTTCTACAAAAAAACTTTTAATTAATGGAGATTTGAAACTTATCTGAATAAAATGCAGGATGTGCTTTTGAATTTGAGCTTTGTGAGTCGAATAGTTCAAAGTTTTTGTTATATTACAATTTACTGTATTAAAAGTGACTATTAAAATTTATTATGGTTTTTATTTGAAGCATATTTGTAACAAAACTACTATACGAGTATATTTGTGATTTTATTATTTACAAAAGTACTTAAAAATTCGGCTCATTATTAAAAATAGGTATCAAATTGTGGTAGAGTGGGTTCGAATCGAGAGTCCGCGACACTAACTACAGGACCACAACCCGACACTTTATATCGTATCAAACCTTTTATGACGTACACTGATTTCGGTTCTTTAGTTAAGAGTTGATAAATACTAAAAATCACTACTCTTGAGTAAGAGGCTGTTTGTTTCGAAACTGGTCGATGCAATAGTTATGACAAGATATACACTGTTTCGAAGCAGATGGTTTCATGCTTAAGAGGTAATTATTACTCGTACTAAAAATTACGAGTATGTTTAATTATATATGAGTAATTATAGCAATTTTGAGTATGATGCTGTTTGCTTCGAAACTGGTTGATGGAATAATTTAGTTTTGATAACAAATATATTGATTTTACAAAGCACACATGTAACATTCTGGTCTTGAATATGTTTTTTACGACTATATTATTAAACACTGTAAAAAGCATGCTATTGAAAAAAA
Organism: Brachycentrus maculatus; assembly: GCF_059751285.1. Taxonomy (NCBI): domain Eukaryota; kingdom Metazoa; phylum Arthropoda; class Insecta; order Trichoptera; family Brachycentridae; genus Brachycentrus; species Brachycentrus maculatus. Next base: position 300,346 of record NW_028280833.1, on the reverse strand, counting down.
CGTTTTCTATTATTTTCAACAGATGGTACTGCCATTGCTATAAAAAAGGGTACGCGCGTATATGTACTCGTATCAAAAATGCAACATTGCGTAAAAACATCAAAACAATCAGTGAATAACTTTAACAAACCAATATTAAATTTTTTATTTTTCAGATAAAACAGATTTAAACTTGTATAATTATTGCCTACCTACTAAGCAGGCAGGGAAATTATTTTAAAAAATGTGTTTCGTAATGAGTTTTATATATATACTCGTACAACATCGCTTGAAAAAAATAATTTATCGTTATTTTTATGGGACTCTGATAAAATGTCAAAACTTCTAATATATTACTCGGATATTGCCCAACTGACCTTGGCTGGGCCGCGGGAAAAGATTTCTAAGTCAAGACCATAAATAAATCATTTTCAACCCCTAATAAAAGGTTTAGATATTAAACTTGACGAGGAAAACAGAAAGAAGGGGTTAACTTCCTAATTACTTTGTTACAAATTAATTGCTTAAACTAACTGTTCTGAAGTGTTAATAATCCTTATACACAGCAGGGCTGAAAGTCATATCATTTGTATGTGTTTACATGTGTGTTTTTCATATTACTTTTTGACATCTCATCAAAGATGAAGAAGAATATTGAAGTCTGGGCATTTACCGGGCTGACTACCGTCAAAGGCTGGTTTGAGTGATCACTTTACAAACGTGTAACATTCACCAATTCTACCCATTATTGACAACCACACTACTCAAATTCTTGGAAGTTCTATATATATATGAACCAATGTGTGTTTTTTTTAAATGTGAATATCATGATATTTAATCTTTGCAATACACAAAACTAATGTTATTTTCAATTTATGTACAACATTTTGAGCGTTTTCAATTATTTGTTCACAAATCTGGATTATCTCCAATTAGGAATTATTTTTTACATTGCCCAGACTTCCATATTTTTCTATCCCTACAGATGTTAAGATGTCAAAAATAATGTAATTTTTAATTAATAAAATGACTTCAAGCTCAAATATAAATAAGTTAAATTATGCATTGTAGAAATTGAAGTAAATTATATAAATTGTAAGATTAAAACACACACATATTTACATTTTTTTTTCATTACTCTATCCTAACTTATCGTCTTTGTAGGCTTTTGTGGTCAGCTCTCCTCGTCCTCAGGTTGTTGGTCCTTCTATCATGGACAACTTCACCTAGGTCATGCCTTCGAATCATGTTATCTTTCTGTAACATGCATGAATTTTTTCGTCTTCCTCTGGATGTCTTTCGAGAAAGATCCATGGCGATTGCCTAGTTCACAAATTGTTCAGGTTGTCTGCATCCTATGTGCCCATACCATCTCAATTGCTTTTCTTGTACCTTTTTTTGATGTCTGTTACACTCGAATGCGTAGGTTATGCTAAGGGACACAGATTATATAATTCTAAGCATTGATATATTCATTTAATGATTGCATTCGTTCTGATATCATGTAAAAAGCAGTAACATATAAACATGGAAATGTGTTTTAAAAATTACAATAAATAGTCACTTAAAATGTTTTAAGTGTTTTATTTACAGATCTAAGTTTATTTTCTTCTTTTAGACATATCACTCATGTTTGCTAACCTTTTTTTCATCTTTCTTTTTATATTTTTTTATTTTTGTTGTTATTTTCTGTTTAGGTCATGTATTTGTAGTTTATTTTAACACTTTTAATCTAATTTTACTTCTTACAATATATTTTGTATTTTTGCCAATGCCTTTTACTATGACCTAAAATTTAATGTATACCCACACACAGGCAATGCCTTTGTGGGATCTTACATGTTATGTTGTGAAATGCAAAAGAACATTTTTGTATTTGTTTATTTATTATTTTTGTCCGCCTCCGTAGTGTAATGGTCAGCATGCTTGCCTACCGTTCTGGAGGTCCCGGGTTCGATTTCCAGGGGGGTTTAATAAATATAAGTGATTTTTTCACTCTAATATTTATTCAATATTACACTGGACTGGTACCTGAAGTGGAGGGCTGATCACCTTTCCTTCATGTGTAATCGATCGAGATAACACTGCGTTTATATGAAGCAGTGCCCTATGCACCATTGGGGTACGGTAAGGGTTTTATTATTATTATTATTTATTACTGTAAATGAATTTTTGTTATTATTTTATTTAATATTTCATAGGATATATTTAACATAAAAATATTGAACTGCTACTTTTGAATTACCCTGTACGATATTCTTATATAGGTATACATCCATTACGTCATTAATCATAAAAACAGCGTACATAAATTATTGCTAATTATTTAGAAACGCAGCTCAAAGTGTTTAATTACTGTGCTTCATGCTCGTTCAAACACTGAAAAAAAAATACAAATAAGTATGTGTTTTTAGTTTTTTATTTCTTGAAATATGAAGAGCATGCTAACAGTAAATAATGTGATTCAACTGTACATACCAGGCAAACATATTACCCGTGGTTGTCATACTTGGATACAGTAAAGTATTTAAATTTCTACATTTTTGGATACAGTAAAGTATTAAAATACAAATAAGTATGTGTTTTTAGTTTTTTTATTTCTTGAAATATGAAGAGCATGCTAACAGTAAATAATGTGATTCAACTGTAGATACCAGGCAAACATATTACCCGTGGTTGTCATACTTGGATACAGTAAAGTATTTAAATTTCTACATTTTTGGATACAGTAAAGTATTAAAATACAAATAAGTATGTGTTTTTAGTTTTTTTATTTCTTGAAATATGAAGAGCATGCTAACAGTAAATAATGTGATTCAACTGTAGATACCAGGCAAACATATTACCCGTGGTTGTCATACTTGGATACAGTAAAGTATTGAAATTTCTACATTTTTTACATCTCAACATAAATAAAGAAGAATATGGATGTCTGGGTATTTACAGGACTTGCGATCCGTCGTAAGTTAGTTAAATGATATCTTAATGATTAATTTTTATTATAACCAAATACAACATATTGTTTTTTGACATCTCATCAAAGATGAAGAAGAATTTGGAAGTCTATGCATTTACGAACGTCATGGGCTAGTTTAAGTGATCACTTCACACATTTTTGACAGTCGTCAGCCCCGTAAATGCACAGACTTCCATATTCTTCGTCATCTTTGATGAGATGTCAAAAAATAATATGGAAAATACTCCTATACTTAGAGATAATCCAGATTTGTGAACAAGTATTTGGACACACTCAAAATGTTGCAACCAAATACTTTTCTCAAATTCTCTCAACATTTGAAACTGTTCAATTTTGTCAATATTATCTCTCGTATATAATTTTTTGATTTGGCACGAACGTGACTTTGTGGAATGACGTGATGAATCAAATAAATGTAAAAATAAAATACTTTAAAAAAATCAAACGAAAATATAACTTATGCAATTAAAGCAGAGTTACACATGAATAAAGTGATTAGAAAGTTACTCAGGAATAAGGTCGTTAGCCCTGTAAACAACCAGACTTCATATCCTTATATTTTGATATCTCAACATAGATGATAAAGAATATAGAAGTCTCATTGGCTGTTTAAGTGATCACTTTACACAGTGTAACGTTCACCATTCTACCCATGATTAACAACCACACTACTCTATATTTTGGAACTCATACGTACATCGTAAATCTCATGGCGCTTTATGTTTGAATTCATGGGTCTCTCGTTCTTCATTTATGTTTAAATGTAAAAATAACTTCAATGCAAGGATACCCAGATTTGTGAACAAGGATTTGTACCCGAAAATGTTTTTATTTTTGTTTTTATTAATTGTATACATTTATAAATAAAATAATTTATTAAAATCACATTTAAAAAAAAAAAAATTTTTGCAGAGACCCAACAAGCCACATTGTGTTTCTTGTCGGTGGAGCTCTTTTTGAATACATTATTTATTGTTTTTAACGATTTTAACCTAATATTCACACAAAAAAGAGAGAAAAATTAAGAATATATAAATTTTAATTGCATTAATGACAGTGAAAAAATCACTTATATTTACTGGACTGGTACCTGAAGCGGAGGGCTGATCACCTTTCCTTCATGTCTAAATGATCAAGATAACACTGCGTTTATATGATGCAGTGCCCTATGCACCATTGGGGTGCGGATAAGGGTTTTATTATTTATTATTATATAAATTTTAAGATTTTCATAAAATAAACTGTCGATCATTCACCCATTCCTTTATTTTGCCTTTGTTCCATATTTTATTTTGACCTCTAACATCCGTCGGCAACAAACTAAAAATATTCGGAACGATATATTACAGTGTTCGACTCCCATATTTATTGTTAATTCTTGTGACTATCAAAACTTTGTTGTGTGTAAATCGTGTATCATGGTTGTGTACTAAAATATGAACATGTTATACTGCCTAAATATTGGTGAACATGCTTGTCAGAATTAAATGAATTGCATGCATGTCAAATGAAAAAATATTTATTAATTGATTCGGCTATTAGTTTGTGTTTCGTGTTTCGATGCACTGCACATCATTATCAAACACCAAATGCGAAGCCTTAAGCCTTTAAATTTTCTTTCAAAACTTTTCATGCTGAAAATACAATTTCCTTAAAAAGATGAATAATGGGTCTATAAAAATGGTAGGATAATGAAATTTGAATCGTTATTATTTATTTTTATTCAATCTATAGTACTTCAAAGAAATATGTATAAAATACAACGGTTCGATGCCCCTAGAGTAGTGATTTGTTACAACCATTGAATTTTATTCCAGATTCTTTTTTTTTTATTCTTTAATATTTCCCCGTAAAATGTTTCGTATTCAATCGGCTGTAAAAAGGTGAAATCTTTTTGTCACAAATTGAAAAATTAAGGGCAGACGATCAAAACGAATATTTAACTAGGAGACGAGTTTTCAACACGAGTTTTTTTGTACAAAGTAATGTTAGTAGTAATCGTAAGAAATAAGGTTTTTATTGATAAACATTGACGAAGACGTAATTGCGATAGAATAAGTTGGATATTTAAGGAGATTGAAAATTGTCATTGGGTGATGGAAGTGATCAATTTTTATACTGTGTTTTATTCACAAACTCTACCCTCAATTTAACATACACAACATACATATCGCTCACTCCTTTCAATAACGTCATAAATAAAAAACTTGATTTTTCAGGAGAACGTTTTTAAAGATTTAAAATATAACACAATGAATTAAAAATAAATATCAAGCCCCTTATTGAACTTTTTACTGTGCAACACATCTTTTCAGGTAAAACCTGAAGGTTTTTTCTCCATTTGAAAAATATTTAGTACATTTAAAAAAATAATTAAATTGTTTAATATTTTTTTTAAATGTACTAAATATTTTTATTCAAAACCTTTATATTCAAAATGCAAAAACAACATTTTCTGCCCTGTAGCGGGTAAATATTAAGTAAAAAATATGTCTCTTTTGGTGGGATATAGTACATTTTCTGGGCATTCCGAAAACATGCACAACTGAAAATTGATGATTTTTGATTTATGACGTTCTTGAAAGGAGTGAGCGATATGTTATTACAGTTTAATATTTTTATGTGTATATATATATATATATATATATATATATATATATATATATATATATATATATATATATATATATATAATATTCCCTATGAGTAATTTCCATTTCTCATTATGGGGCATGGGATTAAAGTTAACAAGACTGAAACACAAATAAAAGTTTAAAAAAGGATAAAAAAATGAAGAAATTAACGAGTAAAATATAAAACAATAAACGGGCATAGTAAATAGGCATATGAAAAATTAGGTAAGAAGAATATTTAAAGGAAACAAATGAGAAAATACACCTTTCCCTTTGTATAATTTTCTTTCACTTTTGGTAAATAACTCCAATGTGAGGGAAACCAGTTAAATTCAATTTCATTGTTAATTTGTTTGAAAATGCCAAAATCTTTCGGTATCTAAGTCCAGTATTATTACGTTTATCATCGCTACGTTGTTGAATACGTATTAACATTTGCTGTTCATAAATTGTTTTTTGATTCTCTTAATATCATCTTGATACCTCTTGTCCACCTCCGTAGTGTAATGGTCAGCAAGCTCGGCTACCGTTCTAGAGGTCCCGGGTTCGATTCTCAGGGGGGGTCAAATAAATATAAGTGATTTTTTCACTATAATATTTATTCAATACCACCCTGGACTGGTACCTGAAGCGGAGGGCTGATCACCTTTCCTTCGTGTTAACGATCAAGATAACACTGTGTTTATATAATGTAGTGCCCCATGCACCATTGGGGTACGGATAAGGGTTTGATGATGATAATATCATCACGTCGATTCGGTAAAGAATAGAAAAAAATATATATGCTTGATGACTTCAAAATTCGTATTTTTTTCTCTTAAAATTAAAAGAAAATTTATGGTTAAGTGATTGAAATTTTTGAAGAAAATCTGATGTTTGTGTTGTAAAAATATTATAATCAATAGTCCAGATATCCAGTCTCGAAATACAACCCCATAAAATATTAATTAAAAATCCACCCTTACTTTTTAATTAGGCTGTTAAGATCCCTTATTAAGTTGAAGGGTTCCTTTAAGAAAAGATTCCTTTATTTTGGGTAGTTTATTTTTAGACTCACCTCTGTGAATGTAATTCAAAAGGGATCGTAAATTCTATCGTTAAAAAAAAATTAACGCAAAAGGTATAAAATGAATGCATAATTATATGTGTACGTGTATAAAAAGGCGTGTATTATGATGAATGCCTGTGTAATATCCTGTTTTAAGTTACAATCTTTGTTTTCCTTATCTAAATATTGATTGATTTGAATGTAAAATAGAACTTTGTTTTCAACCACTTTTTTATTGATCCTTTTCTCCAACCCGCTTCGAAAAGAACCTTGCCATCATCAGGGTTAAACATGTATGTAAATATTTTTTTGTTGAAATATGTTTTTTTATAACCGACAAAACGTTTTTCATACATTTTTTAAATCTTCATTTTTAGAAAACATTTCACGATTTTATTATTGTATTTGATTTCAAAAGTGTTAACATACTAATTCCATTATCTTTCATGTCACATCGCGCATCATCTTATAAAACTTGATAATACACCATGTCGTCCGCCTCCGTAGCGTAATGGTCAGCACGCTCGGCTGCTGTTCTGGAGGTCCCAGATTCGGTTCCCAGGGGGGTGTCAAATAAATATTTGTGATTTTTTCCCTCTCATATTTATTCAATATAACCCTGAACTGGTACCTGAAGCGGAAGGCTTATCACCTTTCCTTCTTGAGTTAACGATGAAGATAACACTGCGTTTATATGATACAGTGCCCAATGGGTTTGAAATAATACACTATATTACAAAAGAGTTTTATTTGTTGATAGATAGATGTTTGTAAGTAACCCAAAAAATGATTTTTAAAAATCGATTTTGTTTGAGAACGTTTTGCGATATTATTTTTGTAATCAATTTCACTTCATAATTTATTATTCTTCCACCCAATTTGCATAGAAAAATTAGTAACTTAATTTTAAAATATCACTTTTAAAATATAATTTCGTAAATTTTGGTTTCGAATAAAATATTCACTCTTAATTAAAATTAAAATATTAATATTTCAGACGTTGAAATGAAAAAGATACGCTTTGAAAATTCCAACATTTACTTATGAATATTCAACGAAGAAAGTAATAGGATATGTTAAACGATACTTTTTGCGGGGAGATTTTTTTTATTTTCTAAGAGAATTGAGAAAAATCGGAGATGATTTATATCTGTCATAATATGAAGAAAAATTCGTAATATTCTGTTTTTTTTATGTATTCAAAGAACGCTTGAATGTAGCTTAAGAGCATATTTTTTCGTTTGTTCATTTTTGTATTTACAAATGAGTATATTTATATTGATATTCCAATAAACATACAAATATCGAGTTCAAAAAATGAATGTCCGGGTATTTACAAGACAGTTATTTACCTTATCGAGTGATCGCTTTATAAGTGTGCATTTTTTCCTCTTTTTTTGCATTTTACTATATGTTATAATTAAGTAAAAAATATTGTATTATATTATTACAAAAAAAGATCCCACAAAGACATGGACTGTGTGTTGGCCTAAATTTAGTTTAAGGTTATAATAAAAAGTATTGGAAAAAATACAATAGATATAAGAAATATAAAAATGTTTAAAGTGCTTTTAAGTATAATTATTATTATTATATTAAAACCCTTATCCGCACCCCAATGGTGCATAAGGCACTGTGTCATATTAACGCAGTGTTATCTTAATCGTTTACACATGAAGGAAAGGTGATCAGCTCTCCGCTTCAGGTACCAGTCCATGGTAATATTGAATAAATATTACAGTGAAAAAATCACTTTTATTTATTTTACCCCCCTTGGGAATCGAACCCGGGACCTCCAGAACGGTAGCCGAGCGTGCTGACCATTACACTACGGAGGCGGACAAAACAGAAACACAAAACGAAAAAATCATTAAGTTGAAATAAGTTAACAATAAGTTTGTACTATATGAGTTATAAGTTTGAAAGAAGAAACTACCTAGATCTGTTTTTTTTTTAAATAAATTATTTCAGCAAAATTTAAAAAAGAAACAAATTAAGATAGGTGCTTAGTGTCTATCATTTAGTCTTTGTGGGATGAATTAAACAGTTTAGAAGCTAAAAAAAATTAATGTTTTTCGCGGGTCTGAATTCGCAAAACGTCATTTCTAGTACACTTTCATTCTTTGGCTAAATTAATTGATATTTTTAGAAAATAAATATTGATAGATCTAGATGGTATCTTACTTTATATCTGTAAAACCACAAGCAAAATCATTAATATCAATACATTATTCCTTAGGGGACTAAACCTTGATTTGTGAAGAAAATTTGGACACACTCAAAATATTCTGAATATAACATTCAACAATATTAAGATTATTTTATCGGAAAATAAATTATTCACCCTACGGATACGATATCTATTTTCGCTTAAAACAACCAATGCCATATAGTTAGCAGTGGAATGCTCAGACTTTCATCTTCATTCATAAAAAAGGAAAGAAAGATACATGTTTCATATCGAGTTAAGACACATTAAAAAATATAAAAGTTAATTTTATAATTTTAAAAAATATGTCCTTGGATAAGTATTTAGTTAAACAATTAAAGAAAATTGGATCAAAATCTTTTTTAAGTAAAAAATATTTTTACTTGAAAAATACACATTTAAAAATATAAAATTCATTTTTTGATTTAAAAAAAATATGTCCTATGATAAGTATTTAGTTTAACAATTAAAGAAAATGGGATCAAAATATTTTTTCAAGTAAAAAAATTTTTTGAGGGTTGGTAAAACAATTTCAATAAAAAATTACGTGTCGTAAATGCGAGTAATTTATTTAAATCGATAAATCCTTTTTACAACAAATACACCCTGCATAGAAAACAGTATCAGAGTTCAGAATACTCAAGGGATGAGGGTTATACGATGCAACGAGCAAACTCTTTATTTTAAGGAATATTCCAATAATGAATATTAATATATATGGATTCCAGATAGAGAATAGACCGAGAAGAATAATGCTTGGTAATATATTGATAGTAGAGAGACTACCTGAGTCAGGAGCGAACGTGAAATCAGTATAAGATTAAAAAAAAAATCCCTTCCTACCCTCATCTGTACCTAATGGTGTATAAGGCACTGCATAAAATTAATGCAATTTTAAGATGATCAACAATTAAATAAAAGGAAAGTGATTTGTCTTAAGCTTTAGGTACTAGTCCAGGGTATTAAATAAATACAAAATTAAATAACATTTTTTATGTTTTTGAGCCAACTACAACAGCTCCAGTCAATATTTTATGTTCTAAATATTTTCACGACGGTAGCTAAAATAGCTCCAGTCAATAATTGATGTTCTAGATATTTTATGAAGTTAGCTAGAATAACTCCATTCAATAATTAATGTTCTAGATGTTTCATGAAGGTAGCTAGAACAACTTCAGTCACTAATTGATGCTCTAGATGTTTCATGAAGGTAGCTAAAACAACTCCAGTCAAAAATTGATGTTCTAGATGTTTCATGAAGGTAGCTAGAACAGCTCCAGTCAATAATTCAATAAACAGTCGTACGCAAAACTTGAAATAAAAATAAATAATTGAACTAACTAACTAACCATCACACCGCTTCACCGCAGGGGTAGGCAGAGAGAATCGAACGCCACACCACTCTGTCTTTGCAAACATTCTTTGCCTCTTCTACATTCATGCATCTCCTCATACATACCCGACGATTATTACGACTCCTGACCCGGCTGCTTTCAAGTATTTGACATACCTGATTGTGCCAAGTTTTCCTCGGTCGTCCTCTGCTTCTTTTTCCAACTACATTCGCCTCATAAATTTGTTTAACCGTTCTTTTTTCACTCATACGCTCCACATGTCCAAACCATCTCAACACACCTTTCTTAATTTTATCGATAATGCTTATCTCAGCCTTATGTACATTCTTTCCTTATTTCATCATTCGAACATCTATCAAACATCGTTTTGCCACACATTCGTCTGAGGAATCGCATTTCGACTGCATTCAGTCTGCTTTCATCCTTCTTTTGCCAACTCCATGCTTCGCTTCCATACGTAAGGGTTGGAACTAGAACTCCATTGTGTACTGCCAGTTTAGCTTCCGCTGATAGATTTTTATTTGCTAAAACTGATTTTAGTGCACCATTCACTCTGTTCCCAGCATTCACTCTCCTTTCTATGTCTTTATCAATCTTTATGTTTTAGATATTTCATAAAGGTTATCAAGGAAGGTTTTTTTTAAATATATGAAGATGTAATTAATTCCACTATCGCGAATAGAAAAACATTACTAACCCCAAGAAAAACTGACTCAAATTTCAATATCCATTATTAAAATTTGCTTAGTAAAACTTTTTGTGCTTTGCTTTTACGGCAATGGTTACGCCCCTGTCTGGCCACAAATTCCCATTAGCAAATACTAGGGGATGAATTCGTCCAATGCTACCTCAATAGTAGGAAGGCTTCGGCTAATAGCATCCCTTATCTGGGAGCGGAATGGAAATTAAAACAGTCCGCTTGTCATCGGATAATATTCCATTTTCCGTATATCTTCTGAATTATTTCATCGAAGCATTGCTTTCCAAAAGTGTGAATTAATTTTTATCTATTTAATTTGTAGATATTCCAGAATATAAATTGTAGTGTTAAATTAAAAAAAAAGAATAAATTTACCAGTAGAATCAAAAGTTTAATAATAGATAATTCAAAATAATTGGGGAAGAATATGAACAATATTTCATGAAATTTACTACTTAATTAATTGGTCCAAATATATGTAACATAATTTTTTTTAATTTTAATTTTTACGTATACTAAGTGAAATAAATTCAAAGAATCTAATGTACATTAAACGTAGGTCTCTTCATAAAAAAAATCTTAACACAACTATAGATGGGGCTTAGAACTACCGCGTTAAAAAAGGTGTCAAGGATGGAATATGTATATTTATAAATATATATATATATATATATATATATGTGTATATATATTTATGTTAATAAATATTTATATTTTTAAGTATTTATATACATTTATGTATTTATATTATAACTGTACACATGATAAAACGAGTATACTCGTATTTTATGATAAATTTTAGTATGAAATATCGAATAAAGCAGTGGTTTCAGAATTTCACATACAAAACAGAAACATAAAATTTTATTTCATACATTTTCAGCGCGAAGCAAACCACACCTCCTCTACTGCTTATAAACATAAATAAATAGCGTTTTAATATAGACTATCCAATTATGTTAAAAGTCATACACGTTATTTAATTTATTACGTTAAAATTTGGACTTTAATCATGGTAAAGACTCTTAAGGGATTCAGTTCATTTAAGAAGAATGAACCCGTTTATTTTTATTTATTTGTTTAATATAGTTACAAAAATGTAAAAATTTAATTTATTCATTAGATATTTCTGCTTTTAACGTATCTTAATACTAGTTATGGTGTTCTTCTCCAAAGTAAGATCTTGTGCTTGGAGAGGGCACTCATTTTTCCACTCATTTTTTATGGCTTAAACTTATGAAGGATATAAAAGTTTTTTTTTGTTAATTATTTGCTGTTGTTTATTTTTTAATCAACATGTGTTAAAGGCATTTAATTTATTTTAAAGAATTTTATTATCTTTTTTACATCTGCAGAAAAGTTATTAAAATATTTGGTTCCCAAATATTTGAAGTACATTAACATATTTTCATATTTTATTTATTGTTTCGGCATTAACTTTGTGGTAAGACATGTTACAATGATTAAAGAAAACACTTGTTTTATATGACTTGAGTTTTTTTAAAGACTACATGTTTCAGAAGTTAAACTTCCATCATTCAGGTCTGTATAATAATATTATAATCACATATATAAGAAACGCCAGTAAATGCCCAGACTTCCATTTGTTATTATACAGACCTGAATGATGGAAGTTTAACTTCTGAAACATGTAGTCTTCAATAAAACTCAAGTGGTATAAAACAAGTGTTTTCTTTAATCATTGTAACATATTTTCATAAACGATGTTTTCATAAAACATCCACAATAATTGTTACAATCACAAAATACATTTAACTAACTACCCTGAATAAACAAACATTAAATACATAACATATTTAAGTATAAAAATAGACAAAAACTTAAAAAAGGAATTTCAAACTGAAAATACTTTAAAAAACTGAAAAAACTTTCTGACATATTTAAAACTATACGTGTTATCCTAAATACAAGAGAATTATTAAAACTTTAATAGGCTGTATGTCAGTTTTTTCTACAGTATAAGATTATCGGTTGAGGTGGTACGATTAATGCATTATTAAAAATGTTTATTTTTACACAAAAATCAATATCAAAAATAATACTTGAAGATCCGAAACATACTCAGAGGAAATATTTAACAAAATACTACTTATGACAGTTAAATAACTATACGCTTAAACAATTCTTTTATTTGCATTTACCCAGAAAATTACTCTCACATATACATTGCAAAAAAAAATTGAGATATGGTTTCATTATTTTAAATTAAAATAAAATAAAAATGACAGCAAATTTAAAAAAATATTTTTAATGTTTACCTTATTAACATTTTTTTTAATCAGTAGAATATGCTTATCATGACAATACCACTTGTTGGTAAATTATCACTTACTCTGATATGATAATTTTTTAAATTTGAAATGGTGGCTTTGCATATTAATTTTAAAACATTTTAAGTGTGTCCGAATACTTGTTCACAAATCTGGATTATCTCCAATTATAGGAGTTTCTTTTCATATTATTTTTTGACATCTCATCAAAGATGAAGAAGAATATGGAAGTCTGGACATTTACTGGCGTTTCTTATGTATGTGATTATAATCCAGGATTCGGACCTCGCATACTAATAAAAGAGTTTCTGCTCAATGAATAGCTTCTTTACATCTCACCAAAAGATGTCTCTAGTGAAGTTCTGGTGATTCAAGAATAACGTTTCGAAATTGGTTCATATATAGAACTTCCAAGAATTTGAGTAGTATGGTTGTCAATGTTGAGTAGTACGGTTGTCCGCCTCCGTAGTGTAATGGTCAGCATGCTCGGCTACTGTTCTGGAGGTCCCGGGTTCGATTCCCAAGGGGGGTAAAATAAATATTAGTGATTTTTTTCACTGTCATATTTATTCAATATTACCCTGGACTGGTACCTGAAGCGGAGGGCTGATCACCTTTCCTTCATGTGTAAACGATCAAGATAACACTGCGTTTATATGACGCAGTGCCCTATGCACCATTGGGGTGCGGATAAGGGTTTTATTATTATTATTATTATTATGGTTGTCAATACAGGGTAGAATTGGTGAATGTTACACGTATGTTAAGTGATCACTTAAACCAGCCTATGATGGTTGTCAGCCCCGTAAATGCCCAGATTTCCATATTCTTCTTCATCTTTGATGAGATGTCAAAAATAATTGATTTTAAAATGTTAGCTGGCGAGTTGACAATGACAGTTGTTACTGGCGACGGATAAATCAAGTTACTATCCATATGGATATTTAAGGGTCAAGTATCGTGGAGTTTTTGACACTAGTTTCGAAGCTTAGAAATACTCTAATTATCCCTTAATCCCTCGCATGCCACCCCTTAGCTCCGTGTAAACCATGCCTCAGAGAATCTCAAATTACTAAAGTAAAGACATTTTTTGTTGTTGCAATTAATATTACTGAACAAAAATAGTCGTGCGTGATTTAAAAACATGAATTTGCCTTTCTGGTTATCACGAATGTCAAGGTTAGATATATGAACTCACCGTGAAAGCAATAAATTGTGATAATGTAACCATGGTCATTGAAAGTTAAATTATGTGCTGAGATGTTATGAAAGTTTAAAATCGTTATTTTTAAATTTGACTGTGGATACTTTACTAAAATAACATTAGTTTGAATGTTTCTTTTTTATGATTACATGATAAAACGTTATTATTTACAATAATCATTGGGGGATTGAAGTGTGGAAAGGATTGAGTTTCGTTATATGAATACTTTTGAATGAAGCCAATTAATGCATTTCAAATACTGAATTTAACCCCAATATTACCTCATATAAATATTTTATTTAATTATTTTTTCATTTTAGTATTTTACATCTTTCTTTATTTATAAAAAAAAAATTCCACGTATTTTTCAGATTATTAATCATTTCAATTTGCTTTAACATACTGAACGTTATATTTTATTATATCATTTATTAATTTGCCATTAATTTCATGTAATAAAGTAATGTCTAATATAAATGTATTAATAAACATTAGAATAAGACCGCTTTTGAGTATATTCATGAAAATATGACTAGTTTTGAGAACTGCAGATGTTCTCATCATAAGTAAAAGCACCAAGATAAAAAACGACAGTGAAATAAATGTCTGATTTTTAGTCTGAGAGATGCGTTTAATAAAAAACGTAGACGATATACGCACAGATTGAGGGCGAAAGAACATTTAAACAAAATATTGTAATTTAAACGTTTTATTATATTAAAAGCATAAAAAAATTCTACTAAACATTTAATAATGTAAATTTACGAAAAATATAACATATTAAGAAATAATGAACAAAAACTAACAAATTAAAAAAAAATATCGCAATGTATAAAAAATATGCAGTGAAAAAATGTCAAAATGTGAAATAAAACTCATAAAACATATATACAGTAAATGTACCAATAATCAGCCATGGTATATTTTTCTTGAAACAAACAAACGCGCAGCTACATGAGAGTTAGAAACGTACTGATAGCTGTATTGTGAGCTCTTTGCCAAGAGATTAGCCAATCAAAACGCATGATTTTACTTGATGAAACACATTTACAAAGCTGCATTTGACACAAATGATAAGTCTAAGTGTTAGTTTTAGAATGGTTAAATGGCGGGCAGTCTACATTATTTAGCTTGAGAACCGCTGATATACAGGTGAAATGATTAAACTCTAATAAATGCTTTGGAAACATTAAAATGCCATAAAAAGATTGCATTTTTTGATTAAAGGTAAAATGGGTCTGCATTACACAGAACCTCATCAGAGCTCAGTATCATTTCGCCATAAACTTAAAATAAAATGAAAAATGTTTTATCGTGAAATCAAGTGCGATTTTATCATTTTTCTTGAAAAGTGTTTTGCGTAACGATGGCTATTAAAACTGTTTATTAGACGGTGTTTATTGTAATAAAAGTACAATTGTATAACGTAGTACTTAGCATGCTGTATTGATAAGTTGAGGGTTAATTTTCAGTGATAAAAATGGGAGAAAATTACTAGATGAGTGAAAAAAAAAAAAAAAAATTCCGCATGCAGTACCTATAATACACTAAAACAAACTAAATAGTGGTCTCAGAAAATACATATTTCTTTCTGAGGCCTTACTCGCCATAGAATTTAGTCAAGGGACGCACAATTTTTTTAGAATACAAATAGGTTTTTTTTGTGCTTCGATATTTATTGATTTTTTTTCTTCATTCCTTACCTTTCAATAACTCTTCTTTGTCCGAAATCATTTTTTAAACCCATTTTTTAAATACAAAATAAGTGTTACGAGAAAGAAAATCTGGGTTTAAAGAAAATTAACTGAGATTTATCAAAAACTGGGCCTTAATATATAAAAGCAGTTTATTCTATTTTCAGAACATAACTATCTTCCTTCAACCATCTTCATCTCGCTTAAAACAGATTTTCATAGAATTGGATGTGCACGCATTTTATTCGTAATTATTTGTATTTGGAGAGTGTTTTCAAAAATCATTTTTTATTTATTGTTTCAGAATTACCGAAATTTGGCGACATGATAAGCAATGTCACCGTCTCAGTAGGCAGAGAGGCTACATTCACCTGCATTGTCGAAGACCTGGGAGCATATCGGGTAAGGAAAACATTTAAATATACTGAATGAAATCAAAATATAAGCAGCTGAAAACACAATATCAAAAAAACGCTTAAGTAAAAATTCCAAGTATTTTTAAAAGTGTCTCATCTTAATCTTTAAAATGTCTGAGTATCCCTCGTCTTACGACCTGGCATATAGCTGGCTTAAGCAGGTTTATCCGTAGGGTAAATAATCCAGTATCCGATACACTAAAAATTATATAACATTTTCACATTCCAAGCATTAATAATTGCCTTATACATTTGATAGTATTTTGGAATACGAGCAATATTTTATTTTACGAATATTAATCATCATTTCAAAGATAAACCATCACCTCGCTATTAATGGTTTAACCTAGAAAAGGGATGAATCATTAATGGGGAATATAACTGAATGTTTTTGGTGCGCTTAAAGGAAGAATTTGAGAAAAACCTACCCCAAATGAAAAAAGGTTTATCAGTCATCCTACGAACTTATTGAGTGATGGATTATATCAGTTTTTTGTTATATTTTCCAATTTTAAAAGGTTATTTTGAATATCCATATTCAATTTTTGATATTATATTAAAAACATTTATATTCGTTGTGACATATTTTTAAATAAAAAAATAAAACCTGTTTTTTTCAACGGTGCCTATGAAAACGATTGAGGCCAAGAAAACTCAAGATATGATATCGATTTCAGGTCAGGCAGTGCAGTTTTCTCAACAAAAATAAAACAATAAATTATCCATAAGGCTGCACTTAAGAATTTTATTTTCAATAAGCCCCAGTTCATTGCACACCACTGCCACCTGTGTGATTTATTGCGAAGCTTTACTACTTTACGACCAAACTTATAAACTATTACAGACCGTGTTAAAAGAATTGAACAAAGTACGTACCTACACACCAACAAGGTTCGCACTTAATATTATATATATATATATATATATATAAATATATATATATATATATATATATATATATATATATATATATATATATATATATATATATATATATATATATATATATATATATATATATATATATATATGTATATTTATAAATATACATATGTGTGTGTGTGTTTATTTATATAAAAATATAAATAAATACATATACATTTACCCATTTATCTATTTTCCAGAACAAATATATACCTACAATCTGGAGGCAATTAACAAGGAGTTTAGTGGTATCAAACATATGCTCCATCGTTTTAATATAAATGTACGTATTAAGATATATACTCGTATACATACATGTCTATGAATATCTTTATATCTAAATTGATTTGGTTTTTAAAATATGCGAGAGGTCAAAGGGTTTCCATATATTAAGCTTGGTTAAAATTGGTCATCTGGCATTGGATTTTAATGTGGGCGTTTCATGTTTCGGTATGCTCACACGTACACGTAATTTCCGGTGGCGACAAGAATACTTAAGCCGCTTGTGCACTACACGGAATTTTACCGTCCGGCAGTCCGGTTTTAAAAAATGAAAGCGACTACGACTGTTTAGCGCGATCGAATTTACGCGCAACTTGTTCACGCACCGATCAAGAGTACCGAAGAAAGATGGACAAAAGCACAAGCCAATCATCGTTATATCACGCTTACTGAAGTACCGGACGGTGTTTTAAGAAAAGAAAGGAAAGAATTTCATTTCTTAAAGTGATGGATAGTGTGAGTTTTAATGACTCAAATTATTTTTGAAGTGAATCTTTGTACTTTGGCGATTTGATAATCGATAATTAGACGTGAATTTTAGGGACTCTAACGTCCCTTATATTAAATATAGTTATTTAACTTTTTTTCGTACAGTCTCACTTCTATCGCATACACGGTGCTGCATGTATATTTTAAAAATAGTTATCATACGGATTCATGACAATGTCAATTGACTTTCTGTATTTTTATGGACATTTCTTGGAAAGTGTGTAAAAGGACTTTAAAAGTTACATAAATGTGGCCCATGAAATTAAATATATAATTTATAAAAATCTATTGCTGGTATCAATAAATGGTGGTATTTACTAAGTGAAACACTTATTAAATGTGGATAGATTTTACCAAAAAGTGACTGCCGAATCAATTAATGAAAATATAATTTATTATTGCGAGTATTTTTTGTGATATTTAAAAAAAACATCCTGTGTACACATATATTTCCTTTTTAGCGATCATTCCTAGTATATCCTTGTTAGTAGTACGTTTAATCCATTACAGGTCTTACAAATAATTAAATCAGGTATGCGTCAATCAGGGGTTGAAAGATATAACCCTTACGATGGATTGTTTCATTCATTATTCCGACTATGCACCAAGATAAGCATTCATTACAACGTCGGCCTTTTCTGTTAAGTATCTCAAATCGAGCTTAGTATCGCAAGACAGAGTAAAAACGTTTTAATTAATACATTAAACGGAATAAGTCGATATTAGAGGTGTCTCAATTTAATATGAAACATCTATCGTTCTTTTCATATTAAGAAAATCAATGAAGTCTGAGCATCTCAGGGCTTTCTACGATCTGGCATTTGGCTGGCTTAAGCGACCACTTTATACGCTTGTGAAACCTTCACCATTTTCACCATTATTGAACATCCATATTTAATATTAATTTTAAACCTGTATTCATCCAACTTTTACAGTTTTCAACGTAATTTACATTTGCAATTACGAAATTTACAATGTATACAAAAAATGTCAATATTCTTAATAATTAAAACATTTACTTTGCAATTAATCATTTTTACTTTTGTTTTTTTTTTTCAAATTGTTGGTAATTAATATAATACCACTCACCGAGATTTTTTTCGGTTTTCAAGACGTACCCGTTTCTTCTTCAGGACAATTACTATAACAGCATGCAAACAATACTACACGTCACCATATTCACTATTCACACAACTATATGAAATGTTGATCACACGCAATTTTGGTCGACCCGAGGACCAACATGTACTAAGAATTGCAGAACAACATGCACTAAAGGACGAAATCTGACATGCACTTAGGATGTTAGTCAAAGTATGTTGGGCTTATATATGTTGAAAGGAGTGGGATATTTTTAAATTTAAAAGTTTTTTTTTTAAAATTCTTATTTGACATCTCAACATAGATAAAGAAGAATATGGAGTCTGGGCATTTTCGTCATAGGCTGGTTTAAATGATCACTTTACACAAGTGTAATATTCAAAAATTCTACCCATGATTGACAACCACACTTCTTGAATTCTTTGAAATTTTATAAATATGATCTTTTTTCGAAACATTGTACTTAAATCACTAGAATTTTCACCAGAGATATCTATTGGTGAGATGAAGAAGTTTTTTTTTTTGAGCAAGAACTGTTTTATTTGTATGTGAGGCCCGAATCCTGGATTATAATCACATACATGAGAAATGCCAGAAAATATAATTTTCATTTTTAGTATTTAAGCTTATAATTTGACCAGATAATTTATGGATTTTTTCTGCTTTTATTAAATTCAAAATGTGAAAAAAATCTTATGTTTCCTTCATCCATGATTTAGGGGTAATTTTATAAACATACTATCAGCTGCTTTGTTAGGTGGATAATGGATGGCTCGTCAGCGCTTATCGCTAAAGAACTCCCCCACCCTTTCTGTGTTGAATTTACTTGTGTGCATACACATACTGTATGTACGTCTAACGAACTCTTTTACAGAGAGTGAAAATTGAATGATTTCATTGTTGCTCATACGTTTTTTTTGGAATAATTTTTCAATATGCGCAGAGCTTTTATTTTCCAGAATCGGGTTTCGATAACGTAATACTATGTATGGGTTTTGAAAAAGAAGCAAAAAAATGATCTTGCTCGTCGCTGAAAGTCGTGGAATTTTTGTTGCTGAAAAAAGAGTTATACGAGTATTTGTGTTTTTATTATGAACACAAATTTGTTATTTTCAATTTAAGATAACACTGCACCAGTACAATGCTGTACCCTATGCAGTATAGGAGCGGATGAAGGTAAAAACAATAAGAATATGGAAATTAATAAAAAAAAATACAAAAATTAACTAGCAAGATCACATTGCATACGATACGATGCAGTGCCCTATGCATTATTAGGTGCGGGTAAAGGTTAGAATAAAGAAGGGGAAAAAAGCAAGGGGTGGATAAGCGTAAGATCGAAAATTAAGAAAAGTAATAAGTATCAAACTTTACAGAAGTTAACTGGCGACATAGCACAGCATCAATACAGTGCCTTATGCACCATTGGGTGTGGATACAGGTAAGAAGAAGAAAAGAAGAAGAATTTAAGTTTTGTACTGACATTTCTTGGTGGAACTGCATTTTATAGAATAAAATAACAACAGTCTGGTTCTAATGAGATGTCGGTTACGACGAAACCCGGTTGCTGGTCGAATAAAATTAATCTGAAAAAAATTACATAGATGTTATTTTGTTCGATAAAGAAGAAAAAGAAAAGAAAAAAGAAAAGAAGAAGATGAAAATAAGTGATGAAAGAGTACTGAATTTTACTGACAAGATAACACTGTGATGCACTGCCCTTTGCACCATTATTGGGTGGGAATAAGAGTAAGAAGAAAGAAGAAGAAAGCAATTACCTTACAGAAGCTAACTAACTGGCAAGAAGATGTGAAGGACACCAAAATAGAATTGGAACGATTGGACCAATCACCCGCAATCGGAAGCAGTTACACCCTGTATAAGGCACATTCACGTAATAAATTGCGTAATATATAATGTATAATGCTTGGGGGGGCGTGATGGATGGCGCGCGACGTCAATCTGCGAGTGGCTCCCGTGTTTATAATGGGTCATCAAACAATGAAAAACAATGCAAACATCAATAAGGTAACGTAATGTCTTTTCAATATCCCGCGCAAAATCACGCTGATGCGTTATTACTCAATATCACGCGGAAGTGACGTGTTGACATCACATTTGAAGGTGCTATACCAGTGCTCCTCAAACTTTTCTCACTTGCGACTAAAACTCTTCCCAGAATTCCGCGGCACACCAAAAGCCAAAATACAAATATGCATATTGTTGTCATTGTAGATCAAGTATGTCAAATACTTGAAAGTGGTAAGGTTAGGAGTCGAAACAATCGGCGGGTATGTTTGAGGAGATGCATGAACGTGGAAAAAGCGAATAATGTTTGCAAGGACAGAGTGGTGTGGCGTTCTATTCTCTCTGCCTACCCCTGCAGTAAGCGGCGTGATGGTTAGTTAGTTAGTTAGTTCATATTGTAGTCATACAGATGAAAGTGACCAAGTGCATTTTTTTTACAAAAACGTGATCATTGACTATTTGATATCTTACTAGCTTAATGTTGCCCTGAAAAAGATCTCAAAGGATTTTAAACTTAGAAGTTTATTATACTGACTTGTTAAAAATGACTAGCTGCATTGATGTTTATTTTCTTGCTAAGCAAAAGTGACTTAAATGGCCCTCCTAAACATTTTACGTTTTGTTAGTTGGTCACTTTCTCCTATACGACTACGAAATATGCACTCGAACGCCGCCACAGAAGCGGCATGCCTGGTTTTGCCGTATTACTCGAGTGTCGCTGCTATAGCTCCAAGGAAGTAAAGTCCAAATCCTCAATATTTTTAATGTATGATTATTTTCTTTTCAATGTAATTGAACCAGAATCATATAAGTACAATTAAATACTAAGTCTTGGAATTAAATTGAGTTGACTTATGCGCGTACCAAATAACTTTAAAGTGCAAAGGGTTAATACAATGATTTTACAATTTTCAACATATCAACAGAAATGAAGAAAAATATGGAAATGGGACCGAATAAATGCTAGATTAATTATTAAAAGTTCACGATGCAAATCTCAGGATTATTTCCTATGGACAGCAGAATTTCATTTAAAAAAGGAATGTAATGGAAATAGTGTTAAGATTGCTTTGTCGGAAATGCGACGATATTCTTTTTTAACGTGACCATTGATAAATTATGAGGCTGTAATAATTACTATCTACAACATTTTGAAAAAAAGACAATATTATGAAAAATAATTTTTGATTGTGTATTTAATATGTACATAACGAAATTTGTAAAATGTCGAATACGTTGAATTTGACCTCGGCACACCTGCATCCAGCTCACGGCACACCGGTTGTGAAGCACTGTTGTACACGATAATGTCGTTCGCTGTATTCATCGTGAAATGTCCCACAATAACACAGTGATGGCTTCTTTTTAATTGATAATTAATTTTTTAGATATTTATTTTATATTTTCATATTTATTTTTTATTACAATTAAAAATTAAAAATGTGCCCTCCAATTGACAAATTTGATCATGCTGTAAATGCTGTGTTGTATTAACCCGTCAACATTCACCAATTATACCCATGATTACACCTACACTACTCAATTCTACATATAATACAATTCGATATTTATATTTTTTTTCTTCAAACCCTTATCCGCACCCCAATGGTGCATACGGCACTGCATCGTATAAACGCAGTGTTATCTTGATCGTTAACACATGAAGGAAAGGTGATCAGCCCTCCGCTCAGGTACCAGTCCAGGGTAATATTGAATAAATACCACAGTAAAAAAATCACTTATATTTATTTGACCCCCCCTGGGAATCGAACCCGGGACCTCCAGGACGGTAGCCGAGCGTGCTGACCATTACACTTCGGAGGCAGACGAATATATATATATATATATATATATATATATATATATATATATATATATATATATATATATATATATATATATATATATATATATATATATATATATATATATATATATATATATATATATATATATATATATATATATATATATATATATATATATATATATATATATATGTATATATATATATAAATATATATATATATATATATATATATATATATATATATATATATATATATATATATATATATATATATATATATATATATCATCTTGTCACTTTCAATGTTTATTTTCCCTGACACAGTCACGGCTGATTTACTAAACGACTACTTCTTGTTTCAGGTCGCGTGGTTGAGGGTAGACACGCAGACGATCCTCACCATCGGAACCCACGTGATCACCAAGAACCACAGGATAGCAGTCACCCAGGCGGACAGGCGCGCCTGGTCTCTACACATAAGGGACTCCAGGGAGGCAGACCGCGGCTGGTACATGTGTCAAATCAACACGGACCCCATGAAGAGTCACACCGCCTTTCTCGAAGTAGTCGGTGAGTTGATTGGCAATTGAATGAGTTCTAAACCCGAGATTGATGAAACGGCAAAAAGCAAAACTCATCATCCAATATTATTTTAAAAATTTTGAATGTGTCCAAATACTTGTTCAGAAAATCTGAATTATATCCAATTAGGAGTTATTTTCATATTGTTTTTTGACATCTCATCAAAGATGATTCCGAGAATTTGAGTAGTGTGATTGTCAATAATGGGTAGAATTGGTGAATGTTACACGTGTGTAAAGTGATCACTTAAAGCAGCCTATGACGGTCGTCAGCCCCGTAAATGCCCAGACTTCCATATTCTTCTTCATCTTTGATGAGATGTCAAAATATAATATCAGTATTGTTTTCGTCCGCTTCCGTGGTGTATTGGTTAGCGTGTTTAGCTACCGTCAGAAAGGTCCCGCGTTGGATTCCCAGGGGGGGGGGGGTGGAAATAAATATTAGTGATTTAACCATCTACTATTTTCATATTATTTATTGATATCTCATCAAAGATGAAGAAGAATATGGAAGTTTCTTCAAGCTTCACATACGGTGTTTAAAAATGATGCGGAATACATCGAAACACGTGTCACAGTAGATTTTAAGAAATAGTGGTATTTACTAAGTAAAACATTAATTAAAAATGGATAGATTTTACCACAAAGTGACTGCCGAATCAATTATTGAAAATATTTTCAGTATATTCTGACCTATAATCAATAGAAATAATTAAGTACAGATGGCAGAGCAAAATCATACTCGTACTCATAAGTTTGCTTTAGCAGTTAGCGTCTAGATGGAGCCAGCCTCTAGAGTCCGCCTCTGGCCACAATTCAATTAACTATCGATCTTCTGTAAACTAATACCCCGATATCAGAGATCCCCACTCTGAAATACATCTCGCTAGTCTGGACCATATGCCACATCCTAATATCTTAATCCACCACCCTCAAACTTGATCAATTACTGGCGCCGAATGATCCAACATATTAATCGTTACGCAATATTGACCAATGTTGACGAAACAAAGTACTTTTAATATTATTTTTGACATTTCAATAAATATTAAGAAGAATATGGTAGTCAGGGTATTTACAGAGCTTACAACCGTCGCGACGCGTTGTACGCTGGTTTATGTGATCACTTTACACATCGCTCACTCCTTTCAACGACGTCATATATCAAAAAACTTGATTTTTCAGGAGATCATGTTAAAAGTTTAAAAACATAATAAAATGTATTAAAAATAAATATCAAGCCACTTATTTAACTTTTCACTGTGCAACAGATCTTTTAAGGTAAAACTGGAATGATTTTTTGGCATTTGAAAAATATTTAGTATGTTAAAAAAAATAATTAAACAACACGTTTTCTTCAGAATGCAAAAACAACACTTTCTGCCCTTTAGCGGGTAAATATTAAGTTGAAAATATGGCGCTTTTGGTGGGATATATTTAGTACATTTTATGGGCATTCCGAAAACATGCACAACTGAAAATTGACGATGTTTGATATATGACGCCGTTGAAAGGAGTGAGCGACATGCGAAACATTAACACTAATACTACCCATGATTGTCAACCGCACAACTCAAATTTTAAGAACTCCTACATTTATCAAAAATCTCATGACATTATACACATAAGTTTACAAGATCCATCTATGTTGGATTAGGGAAGCTTTTATTTGGACCCTTAGATGTATGCAAGATCCCAAAAGGATTATTTTACATGCTGGGATACACCTGTAAACGTGATTTAAATTTGTATGCAGCTTATAATTTACCGATACCAAGTCAAGCATGGAGTTGGAAAAGTAGACGGAATACGTTCTCTCAGACAAATGTGTGGCAAAATGAAGTGCAAAATAATGGAAGGCTGAGATAAACATTACCGATAAACTTAAGAAAGGTCTGTTGGTTTGGACATGTTAGTGTCCAAACCAACGATGAAATGAGTGAAGAGAGAATAGTAAAACAAATTTATGTGGCGAATAATATTGGTAATAGAAGCAGAGGGAGACCGATGAATTTGATATGATCTGGTATTACAAATACTTAAAAAAAGGTCAGGTCAGAAGTTTGAGAAAATGCATTAATGCAAAAGAGGCGAAGATTGTTTGCAAATCAGATTCGTGTCGAGTTATATTTTCTCTGCCTTCCCCTTCGGGGATGCAGCGTTTTAAATAAGTTTTACTAACTGTTGAAACATAATTGTTTGTTTCGATATTTAATTGTGAAAGACAAAAAAAGACTGGATGTAAAAAAAGGAGTATCAATTTTCTAGTCACAAGTAAAAAGATTTTTTTAACATCATAAAAATCTTTCGGTCTAAAATTGAATCAAACTCTCTTTTATTTATATCAATCTGTTTCTGTTTGTTGTTCAGCATCCAATCAAAAGCTGTAAATTTTCAAAGGATTCGATGTGATTTTTTACTCTGAGAATTTACACTAGCGGGATGGAAAAATTGCGTTATGATACAATGGATATGACCTTTTCCATTCACTGATTGAAAAATCTAATTATTTTAACGCTAAAATCAGTTGGAACTACGTTATAATACAAATAAAAACCTACAGACGAATGTTCAATGTCCATACCAACACGTACATTGAGATCGTCCTTAAAAAAAATCTCTCACATTTTCAACTTCGCAATTATAATAAAAAACTATTTAATAAAGTAACGATATTAAATTAACCGTTTTTTAACAACGTTTTCAAGATTGGAGTAGATACAATTTCTTATATTTGAGTACACATATCGCTCACTCCTTTCAAGAACGTCATAAATCAAAAATCATCAATTTTCAGTTGTACATGTTTTCGGAATGCCTAGAAAATGTACTATATACCACCAAAAGAGGCATATTTTTTATATTATCTTAATATTTACACGCTGCAGGGCAGAAAATGTTGTTTTTGCATTTTGAATAAAAAGGTATTGTTCAATAATTTTTTGAAATATACTAAATATTTTTCAAATGGAGAAATAACCTTCAGGTTTTACCTAAAAAGATGTGTTGCACAGTAAAAAGTTCAATGAGGCGCTTGATATTTATTTTTAATACATTGTGTTATATTTAAAATCATTAAAAACGTTCTACTGAAAAAATCAAGTTTTTTAATTTATGACGTTCTTGAAAGGAGTGAGCGATATATATATTTGAGTTGTTTGCTTTGTAAAAAAATATTTTTATTACTTTTACAATTGGTTGGAAAAGTTCCTTTGTTCTAGTGATATATTAGTAAGTCTTTGATTTTATTAAAAAAAAAAACGGAACAATTATATATATCTATTTTTGTAAATCCAGACTCGCGCAGACACTTATTTTTCGTAGCTCCAAAACTGTATATTTCATTCCACAAAGACTATATGATACATACTTTTTATCTTAATTTATTTAGATTAAAAAATTTGCTGAAATTATTTGTTAAAAACAAAAAACAAATCTTAGTAGCTTCCTTTTTTACACTTTTAGCTCATACCATATTTACTTATTATTAACTTTTTTCACTTTCATTTTTAGATTTTTTTTGTTCTGTTAAAATCAAAGACTTGTAGTTTATATAGGCACTTTTATGTGCTATATATATTTTTGATATATGTTGTATTTTTTTCATTGCCCTTAATTATAAAAATGTATACTAGTGAGTATACATTTTTATGATAAAGGGAAATGAAAAAAATACAACAGATATCAAAAATATATATACCACATTAAAAGTGCCTATATAAACTACAAGTGTTTGATTTTAACAGAAAAAAAAAATCTAAAAACGAAAGTGAAAAGTGAAAGTGAAAAAAGCATAGTGATGCCTTTGTGTATTTTTTTTTGTATCAAAAAAATATAATATTTTGTTGTATTTGTAATTATATATTGTGAAATGCTTTAAAAAAATATGTATTTAAATATTTTAATTTTATTTATTTGGTTAAAAGATGTGGAACAAACTTTTCAAGGCAGTCAGTGTATTTTTTTGTGAATCTGAATGACTCGTCTTGATCAGACAAAAAAATCAGTCATGTACCACTTAGAAAACGCATACAGACTAAGAAAAAGAAAACCCTTTGGTAATGTGCAGATCGTATGAGTTGAAACGAGACCATTTTTTGGTGGAAGTTCTCACGTACTGATGTTTGATTCAACTGTGACTGCATGTTGTTTCAAATTACACTCTTCATAATTGAATTCCCGTCCCGGCTCGTGTACACTCGCTACCGAAACTGCTTTTCCATATTTCACTAGGGTCAGAATAGTTCAGCGTGAATGTGGATACCTTTTGGTTTGATTAGTCAGATTAGGTCCGAGTTAAAAGCGTATCAAACTTTGCACCCGCATCTATATAACCTTCAAATTTATATGCACAGGTCTAATCATAAAAATTGGGTATAATATTTTTGTTTGTGATTGGTTATATTTTCTTTTTTTCCCTTAAGCATGCTTCATTCCTTATTTTTATTTTATTTATTTCTTAAGTTAGCTTATATTACAACTAATATAAACTATTATTTGCACTTAATCAACATCATCTATATAATTATCTACATATCTTAACAGTAAACAAAACATTTATTTTGAAATTCGTTCAGACTCTTTTCATTCTTCATACATTCAGGCATCTCATAATACATTTTCAAACCCTTATACATGAAAAATTTTTGAGACTCGTTTTTTTTCAACAATGGCAGTCTTATTTTATCCTTATTTCTAGTAATGTGCTCATGACAATTTTGGTTTAAAATATGTGTTATTATGTTATTTTTATTATGCCAATTCACTATACCTTTTAATGCTTTATATTTCGCATTTTGCGTTGTATTTTCTTATTTCTTTTCCTGTCTTAAAGTCCCTAAATGAGTAGTGGAAACTAATCATTATGAGCATTACTTATGTTTGTAATATTTGTAAATGAATAAATAAATTAAAGATGCAGTGATAAAATATTCATTTGTTATTTATAAACTGAAACTGAAAATATGTTTTGGATTTGTTTTCTGTTACGCTTGTTGAAAATATAGCATGATTTTTTCCAGGAAAAATGTGTTGGTAAAAATTTCTCCAGGTTTTTTGACGCTTCTTACTGCACGTTTTGGGTCCACAAAATTACCATCGATTTTAACTTATGAAATCTCCGCACACCTCATTTGTTGATTTTTTACAAACCATTAGCGTTTTTCATTCTGTAAACAAATGCGTTTGTAATCAATACACCCTTTTCATCGAAGGAAGCCGCAGTGTAAAATGGACCAAGTAAAAAAAAATTTCGTTAATTGATTCGGCAGTCGCTTTGTGGAAATCTATGCATTTTAAATTTAAGTTGCACTTGATACATACCACTATGTCTTACAATCTATTGCGACACTGTTACAATGAATTCCGCATCATTTTCAAACTTCGTATAATGTAACACATTTGTTTTATATATGTGTAAAATATATGCCTCAATTGAGAAGAAGCATCTATTATATTATTTATTGATTCGGCATTAACTTTGTGGAATGACATGCTGATTATATAATAATAATAGTATACATAAATAAAACTTATCAAGTGATATATTCAAGTGGTTAATTGAAAAAAAGCATCAATTGTTTAAAAAAAACATTTATTATTTTTTCAAAGCGTTAAGTTGCTGAACTGAAGGTCTCGGGTTTGGTCAAATAAACATAAGTGATTATTAATCTCATATATTTATTTTTTTCTGCAGACCACAGGCCTCGTCCATATCCACAACTACATATATATTATGAATATGTATTATAATATAATATATATTGTATATATATATATATATATATATATATATATATATATATATATATATATATATATATATATATATATATGTATATATATATATATATATATATATATATATATATATATATATATATATATATATATATATATATATAAATATATATATATATAAATAAATATATATATATATATATATATATATATATATATATATATATATATATATATATATATATATATATATATAAATACACATACATACGTAAATATGTACATACAAACATAGTTATGGTTCAAACCAATTGTAAAAGTATTATAGTAAACGGACCAAGGAAATCTTTTTTGTTTTGACTATTTTTATTTAATGAATTTAATTTTTGACTATTATTATTTTTTCAAAGCGTTAAGTTGCTGAACTGAAGGTCTCGGGTTTGGTCAAATAAACATAAGTGATTATTAATCTCATATATTTATTTTTTTCTGCAGACCACAGGCCTCGTCCATATCCACAACTACATATATATTATGAATATGTATTATAATATAATATATATTGTATATATATATATATATATATATATATATATATATATATATATATATATATATATATATATATATATATATATATATATATATATATATATAATATATATATATAAATAAATATATATATATATATATATATATATATATATATATATATATATATATATATATATATATATATAATACACATACATACGTAAATATGTACATACAAACATAGTTATGGTTCAAACCAATTGTAAAAGTATTATAGTAAACGGACCAAGGAAATCTTTTTTGTTTTGACCCAAAAAAACCCATCAAATACATTTTTGTACTCTGGTATAAGAAAATATAACCACTCTTATCTCGAAAATATTGTAAAACCCTGTAAATTTAACTTTGTATATTTCTTTTACGGCGGAAAATGTATTTTACCCATCACAAAATAAAACCCGTGTTATTAAAATGGGTTTCTCGCTATTTCTGTTTATGGGGGGCTGTTTTTATACTCGGTGTACCGAAACCAGGCAAGCTTTTACATATAATTGTATTGCGTGTGAGGTTTTTATATATTAATTTATTTTTAGTTTATTTCACAATCGGTTTTTCTTATATTTTTAGTAATATTAAAATGTTGGAATAAGGTTTTGATAAATACAAAAATTAATAGCGTTGGTAAAATTCTTTTAAAAAATTGTATACAAGGCAGCCCACAACATTTAATCTGGGACATTAGTTTGAATGAATGAATTTTTATGTGACTATAATTGTATCGTGTTTTTATAATTTAATTTGGATTTAGTTTTATTTAGCGATCGATTTTATTTTTAGGAATATTTCATATTTTAGGAAAAATAAATTCTTGAAATAAAGTCATGTAAAATACAAGAATTAATGACGTTGGTGTAATTCGTCACTAGAGACATCTATGTTGAAATTCTAGTCAATTAAAGCAATATGTCTCGAATTCATGACAAAGAAAATATCAATAAATATTACGAATTAAATGCTGATAAAATAAAATAGAGTTACGTCTAAATACATCAATAACATCTTGTAAATGCAAAAAAGTTTCAATAATTCAATTTGTGTGGTTGTCAATCATGGGTAGGATTGGTGAAGGTTACACGTGTGTAAAGTGATCACTTAAACCAGCTTATGACGGTTGTAAGCCCAGTAAATGCCTACACTTCCATATTCTTCATCATCTTTGTTGATATGTTCAAAAATAATAAAAATGTCCAAATTGCTAGATTTCAAGACAAAACATTTCGCTGTCAAGTGATTGACGATAAAATGATCACTATTTACCTTGTGCAGTGCAGTATTTACCCTATGCACCATTGAGTGCAGATAGGTATAAAAGACAAAGATATACCATAAAAGATGTTTATTTTATAGGGTGGTAGGAAGGGCGTGGAATAAAGTTATGACACTCAAATACATCACAACAAAAAAACAACAAAAAAGTAAAAAAGAGCTTTCGTAGATTTCTCTTGAAAAACCTTAAAATTTTGCAATTGTATCTTTAATTTATTATCTCTTTACCTCTTTTTCATATCCAACAGTGAATTGAGCAATGTTTCATATGTTAAAGCAGTATTATCTTAGTTATTACACACACAGAGAAAAATTATCAACCCTGCTTCAGTTACCTGTCCAGGGTAATATTAAATGAATATTAGAGTGAAAAATTATACATTCATTTTAACCCTCCCCTTTGGGAATCAAACCCGGGACCTCCAGGATGGTAGTAATGCGTTAAGCACTATTCCAAGTAAGCAGACATTATTATTACATATGAATTTCACAGTCTGTATAGTAGACAAATACGATTGTATTATATATATTTTTTTGATAATTCACACAATTTCTAAAAATCTATTGTGACACGTGTTTTACATTGAAATACGTAACACAACAGTTTTTAAGAAAAAGCGGTGTTTACCAAGTAAAATTTAAATAGAAAATGGATAGATAATATTACAAAGTGACTGCCTAATCAGTTAATGAATTGAATTAAATATGACTTTTTAATCAATTATTTATTTGAATTCTACCATTCAATGCTCATCACCGCAATCAGAGTACAAATAACATGGTTGCATTTTGCTATTATTAGCTCCTGATAATTCGACAATTTTGTATTACTAATAAATTTTGCATTAACTACGCGGAATGGCATAGTTATTATTAAAAAAAAAATTGTACAATACCACTTATTGAATTTTATGTTATGACACACGATTTGTTTCGAAAACTACATAAATGGTATTATACAAGTGTTTAATTGTATTTAAATAATTGATGATTTTGCATCAAAACCTTTAGCTAAAAATAAAACCTAACCGAGAAGTAATAATGAATATCATTTCAATCGAATAACCGAATAAGTAACAATTACCATCAGTCATATTTCTACTGGATAGCATAGAAGTTTAAAAGACCAAGAGATATGGTGTACCATGTATAAATTATTTTTGTATACACACCTACACGTGGTTCGCAATATAAAATACCACATGTTGAAATAAAAGTAAGGGAAATATATGATTCGCATTGTTCACGCACATGATCACATTCTGATTATGATATTATTTCACTGCTGTTCTTGTTCCCAAGTAAGTTAATGAACCATTTTACACCGTAATAAGAACACCCTACAATGGTGAAACACCATGAATACATTTGTTACAAAAATACTTTATTTTTATTGAACATAAGTATGGCGAAAGTTAAAGTAGATGTCCGTGAAGTTTGAATACTTTAATATTTGGTTTATCTTCTAGATTAATGTCCTTGTAAAGGGTGGTACGATGAGTATTGAAGGTTTTAGAGTGTTATTTTGAATTTGCTAATGAAACGACTAAGGTCGTATGTCATATCGCTCACTCCTTTCAAGAACGCCATAAATCAAAAAACTTGATTTTTCAGGAGAACGTTTTTAAAGTTTAAAAATATAATACAATACATTAAAAATAAATATCAAGCCACGTATTGAACTTTTTACAGTGCAACAGATCTTTTTAAGTTAAACCTGAAGGTTTTTTCTCCATTTAAAAAATATTTAGTATTTTTAAAAACAAATTAAACAATATCTTTTCTTCAAAATGCAAAAACAACACTTTCTGCCCTGTAGCGGGTAAATATTAAGTTAAAAATATGCCTCTTTTCCTGAGGTATACTTCATTTTCTGGCCATTCCGAAAACATGCACAACTAAAAATTTACTATTTTTGATTTATGACGTTCTTGAAAGGAGTGAGCGATATGTCTCATTCACCGAGGCATTTTGTGACGCCTTCTCATGTGTATCATTCACTAAGACATTTCGTTACGTCTTCTCACACATCTCATCCACCGAGGCATTTAGTAATGCCTTCCAATATTACTCATTCACTGAGACTTATGACGTTTTCTAATATATGTCATTCACCGAGGCATTTTGTGACGCCTTCTCATATTTCTAATTGGCTTAGATATTTTGTGACGTTCTTTCAAATAATATATCTCATTAAACAAAGCATTTTGTGACGCACACTTATACTTATCATTCACAGAAGTAAGCTGTGACGCTTTTTTTGTAACCACGATTAAAGCAATAATCTTGTCTTTTGACCACACGATTTGGAAAAACATTTTTTTTTAGAAATTAACCGGTAATTGAATAATTTTATTGAATCTGTCATAAAAACAGAATGCAATAAAAACAAATGAGTAATGTTATTGATAATTGTGTTTTTTTTCTATCATAGACCTTTACGAAGCGATCTTTGTAGCCAGGAAATGACAGATTGTATGTCTTTAAATGCTAAGATTTCTATATGCGTTTTCGTTTATGTTGAGATGACATATCAATACAAATATTTTTTTGACATCTCATCAAAGATGAAGAAGAATATTGAAGTCTGAGCATTTACGGGCTGACGACCGTCATAGGCTGGTTTAAGTGATCACTTTACACACGTGTAACATTCACCAATTCTACCCATTATCGACAACCACACTACTCAAATTCGTGGAAGTTCTATATATATATATATATATGAACCAATTTTGAAACATTATTCTTGAATCTCTAGAACTTCACTAGAGACATCTATTGGTGAGATGAAAAGAAGATTTTTATCAAGCAGAAACTCTTTTATTAGTATGTGAGGTCCAAATCCTGGATTGTAATCACACATGAGAAACGCCAGAAAATATTATTTTCATTTTTAATATTTAAGCTTTTTTGACCAAATTATTTATTTACAACATTTTGAGTGTGTCCAAATGCTAAAGTATTTGGACACAGTCAAAATGTTGTCAAAACAAATAATTCGTAAGTGAAGACAAACCCAGAATTTGTGAACAAGATTTGGAGACATGTGGAATATTGTGAATAATTGAGTTGTTTGTTTCCTCAGTGCCCCCCGACATATTGGAGTATCCCACGAGCGGCGAGGTGGTCGCCAGGGAAGGGGGCACCGTGGCGCTCCGCTGCGCCGCGACGGGGTCGCCCCCTCCCAAACTGTCGTGGAGACGCGAGGGTGGCGAAGCCCTACCCACAGAGCCGCAGCCCCTAGAGCAAGGTAGTATTGGTACTTACCGTTTTTAATCCACCTCCTGACTTGACTACAGTTTTCTGATATTATTAACTACAATAATATCAGAAAACTGTAATTTCGTCTGTTTAGTGAAGTATTACAAAATCATCCCAATAGATGTCTCTGTGTGTTCCATATTATAAATTATTAAAAAAATGGACATATGTATGATACAGAGGCTCAAAGAATAGCGAGAAAACTCGCTATTTTTCTATGGCTAGCCTGCTGGGCATGGCCAAGAATGCGAGAAATCTCGCTCTTGGCACAGAAGCGGTTAAGTATTTGAAACACGTGATCATGACAAGTTTCCTCGGTTTTCTTCTGCTTCTATTACCAACTACAATCACCTCATTTTTATGTTTGTCTCTCTTCATGGATTCGATTTTCATGTCTAAAACATATCTACACATCTATATAAATTTAATCGATAATGCTTATGTCAGCCTTGCATTCTTTCCACATGTCACCCTTCGAACATGTATTATACATACCTTTGCGTCACATTTGTCTGAGAGATTGCATTTTGATTATATTCAGTCTTCTTTCATCATTCTTTTGCAAAATCCATGCATTCCTTTCATACATTGGAGTTCGAACCAGGATTCATTGTGTTTGACACAAGTGATGTACTAAGTGAACGATGAATGATAATAAAAGTGTTATATTGACTTTGTTGTGTAAAAAAGATAAAATGTGATAACTCCTTTTAACTTAAACTGATTTAAAATCATGATTATAACATTATTTATAATATTATTTAATCTTTTATTTCACTCTCCTTGTCATTCATTGTTCACTTTGTGTAATACCACTTAAACTTAATGATATCAAGTGATATACTAAGTGAACGATGAATGATAAGGAAAGTGTTATATTACCACAAAACAAAGCATTTTTACATTATTATTTAAAATACTATATATATTCTTAATTATTAAGAAGAGCTGAAATAATTCTCCATTCATTATTAATGCAGATTTCCAATTGAATGCAAAACTTTGCATTACTTCTTTGTTTAGAGTTTGCTAAATGCATGAAGTTAACCCCGACTTCCGGCCTCTTTCAGACGCCTTCACTAGCCACTTCAACATGGCGGATGGTACATCCGGCTTATTCTTCTTCCGGTTTAAAGATAACGTGTTTATTGCCTCGGTGAAAATAAAAACCTGTGATATTTTTATATTTAAAAAAAATTACCACAGCACAGTAGCGGTAAATGACAATGCAGAAGTCTGGTTTAAGTGATCACTTTATACACGTGTAACAAAAGTAAATATTACATACTTTTTTTTACAAAACAATTGTTTTACATTCCTGGAGACGACTGAAAACTTGATTTTCAATTTTTATTTAAATTCAAACCCTTATCCGCACCCTAATGGTGCATAGGGTACTGCATTATATCTTGATAAACAAAGTGTTATCTTGATCGTTAACATACGAAGGAAAGGTGATCAGCCCTCCGCTTCAGGTACCAGTCCAGGATAATATGGAATAAATATAAGAGTGAAAAAATCACTTTTATTTATTTGACCCCCACTAGGAATCGAGCCCAGGACCTCCAGAACGCAGTTTTTATGCAGCTTATAATTGAGTAGTCCACTTGCAAACCACGTTTTGTTAAAAATTAACTTTTTTAGCCAATGGCAGCAACCGGTAGAATATTAAATCTTCTAACGATTTGAGCTTTTTCGAGAGATTTAAGAAAGTGATCTGTCGATTGGCATAGCAAGTTTTGCTAGAGTATTGATTTGAGTATTTCATTTATTTCTAACTTAACAATTTTTGGCAGATTAGGTTAAATATGGACGTCATTTTTGAAAAATTTTCTTCACATTCACAAATTCTACTCACAATTGACTACCACACTACTCAAATTCTTGGATCTTTAATATATATGGTTAATTTCGAAACATTGTTCAAGAATCACTAGAATTTTACTAGAGACATCTTTTGGTGAGGTAAAAGAAGCTTTTTATTGAGCAGAAACTCATTAATTTTTATGTGAGTTCCGTATACTAGATTATAATCACGTACATGAGAAACGCCAGAAATTTTATTTTTTATTTTTATTTTAGCTTATAATTTGACCAGTTATTTTATTTACAACATTGTGAGTGTGTCCAAATACTTGTTCACAAATCTGGATTATCTCCAATTATAGGACTTATTTTTCTTATTATTTTTTGTCATCTCAGTATAGATGAAGAATTTGGAAGTTTCATGTATACGATTATAATCCAGGATTTGGACCTCACAAATAAACAAAATAGTTTCTATATTATTTCGAGAAATAAAAATACTTTGTGTTTTGATCCACTCACATTTTTAGTAACCCACTAGTTTCGGCAACAACCTGTTGCCTTCTTCAGGGTTTAATTTATGACTCATATGCGTCATGACTTTATGAGTCATAAATTAAACCCTGAAGTGGGCAACAGGTTGTTGCCGAAACTAGTTGGTTAATAAAAATGTGAGTGGATCAAAACACAAAGTATTTTTATTTCTCGAAATAATATATCAATATGATCCACAAAGTTAATGATTTCAATATTCAAAACATAATAGTTTCTGCTCAATAAAAAAGCTTCTTCATCTCACCAATAGATGTCCCTTGTGAAAATTCTAGTGATTCTTGTACAATGTTTCGAAATTCAATCATATATATATATATATAGAACTTCCAAGAATTTGAGTAGTATCCTTGTAAATCATGGGTAGAATTGGTGAATGTTACAGGTATGTAAGTGATCACTAAATTCTATCTAAGTGATCACTTAAACCAGCTTATGAGGGTCTAAGCCCCGTAAATGCCCAGACTTCTATATTCTTCGTCATCTATGTTGAGATGTCAAAAAATAAGTTGTGATAAATTAAAAACACGATTTTTATTGCAGCAGTCTCAATGGAACCATCGGCAGTTGGAAGTGTCCTGCATATGGTTAGAGTAAACCGACTGCATATGGGGAGCTACCTCTGCTTGGCGTCCAATGGCGTTCCTCCTGCTGTCAGCAAAAGAATCACCCTGATCGTCCATTGTGAGTTGACTATGTTAAATTTTATTATAATAATAGATTAATCCTCATGCAAAAAATCATTAAAAAATCTGTAGTTGAATTTTCGTAGGTGATTTAGACACAGAAGTATTTTTTTAAAAATAAATTTCAGCGAGGCTTCATATGAGGTTTATTTGTATTAGAAGGAACAATATATCGTGGGTGTACTGGCGAAAAATGTTTACTCGAAAATATGCAATTTTGACATAATGATGGAGTATTATAAAGTTTTCAACGCTCTATAAACTGGCAAAATGCACTAAGAATTTTGAAATGTCATATTTATGTGGTTTTCAAAGTAAATTCAACTTAAAGTTTAATAGTGGGTATTTTATTCAGGCTAAAAGCTTTCAATAACAAGGATTATTCAAACTGGGATTTAAGAGTTAAGATTTTTTGCCAGTATACTTACGATATGATAATATAACGGTTTTATGATAGTGATGAACATGCTAACAGGTAAAATACTATGTTATTCATATAAAAGGTGTCTCAACTTGAGATAAAACATCTTTGTTTTTTTTTATATGAAGGAAGATGGAAGACTGAGTCTCCCAGGGATTTTTCCCTGGGAGAAGCCAGCCAAATGCTAGGTCGTAAATGACCTAGTATGTGGCTGGCTTCAGTGATCACTATACATCTGTGTAACGTTCATCATTCTGCCCTCTATTGAACATTTAAATTGCATCAATTTTTGAAACTTGTTATTGTGCGGCGCTTGAGGATTTTAATGGTTTTTGTTTAGCTCATGAATTTGACTTGTTTTTATTTTATTCACAACATTTTGAGTGTGTCCAAATACTTCAAATCTGTCAAAAGAGTGTGGTTGTCAATCATGGGTAGGATGGTGAATGTTGCAAGATAAGTCATTAGTCCTTTCTTCTATAGCCTCCTTCATCTATGTTATGTCCAGATTATTTTAAATTTTATGTGAAAATATTGATTCAATGTTACCATTTCCGTTTTCCGCAGTTCCACCTATGGTATGGATTCAGAACCAACTGATTGGAGCGAGAGAAGGCGAAAGCCTAACACTGGAGTGTCATTCAGAAGCTTTTCCTAAGTCCATAAATTACTGGACTCTTGACAGTGAAATCATCTCTCAAGGTAAATATATCATCATATTCCTCACTAGCTCTATCTACCGGTCAAGCGTTGTTGTGCTTCAGTCTGGTTAAAAAGAATTCCTTTATTATTAAATTTGACAGTAAACATATTATTGATTCATCGAAAATATTAAAAATCTATCAATGCAATCGAAAATCCTGAGTGACAGCTTCTTTCAAGAAGCATGCTGTCCGCCATGAGTAAAATTTAGTATTGTGTATATTGTTTTTGCTTTCAACAGATGGCGCTGCCATCTGTTGTAATTTTATTTAAAAGGATAGAGTGAACAAGGTTTTGTCAAAAATTCAAAGCATTCGGTGAATAACTTTTAGAGAGTTGAGATTTTGAAACTTACATTTACACACACACACACACACACACACACACACACACCAAATTTATTAACAAGTTTTGATGCTTACAGCGGATGATAACTACAACATCAGTACGGTGGAGAAGACGTATGAAGTAGACATGAGGCTGAAGATTAAGAAGGTAGGAAGAAGAAACTATGGGTCCTACCGTTGTGTCTCCAAGAATTCGTTAGGAGATACGGATGGCAACATCAAAGTATATCGTGAGTATAATCTTTTTCTATCCTTTATCCTCCTCCAATGGTGCAAAAGGCACTGCATCGTGAAAATGCAGTGTTACCTTGATCGTTACTAAAATTAAAGCAAGGTATGTAACTTGTTCCTATATGTAACATGAGAATAAAAGTGAAATTTCGATACACATGTGTGACTAAATTTTTAAACATGTGGTTGGTTTACGAAGAGAATTTGCGACTTTCGATGTAAAACTAGTACTTTGTGAGTTTTTACGATTGGAGTGAATATTTTGGTGCAAAAATTTACAATATATATGAAATATAAATTTTAATTAAAATAAATTGTTGTATGTATATACGAGTATACATTTTTTCATAAGATGAAGATATTATAAGTCAAAAATGATTTTATTTAACTTATAAAAATCCAAAAATACGATGTATAAGATAGAGGCTTGTTTTTTGCAGAAAAAATGGTAAAGATGGAATAATAGGTATAAAAACAAGATTCAGCTTGTGGTCCCGTGGTTAGTGTCGCGGACTCTTAAGTCAGAGTTTCGGGGCTCGAACCCACTTTACCTCGATTTAATACCTATTTTTAATAATGAGACACTAAGGCTCACAGAAAGTGTATGAAATTGATTTTTTTTGAAATAATAAAACACAATTATTTATCTTTAAAAATGTACTCATAATAAACTAATTAACCTTTTAACCTTTGAATCAAAATAATAAACTAAATAATGTGGTGATTTTTTGAGTATTGTTTTCAAAATATATGAATAAACGTTTTAAATTTTGTAATGGATTTTTTTGTCCTAAATTCCAACATGAGAACTGAAACTCGAAGGTTTTCAGTTGATGAAATATGAAATTATTTGGTATCGATGCATAAAAATTCTACCCCTAAAACTAAAAGGTAAGCTGAAGAATTGATCAGTGGAATATGACTTTTAATTTAAATTCGCCAGGGGGATTACTATGATTACTTTCACGAGGGTGGTTTCCGTTAGGGCGGACAGGTAGGCTGTAATTTACGAGACGTGGTTTCAATAATGTCAATGGGTATAATTTACAAGTTCTATTGAATGTTAAAAGTCTCATACAATACGTACTTTTTAATGGCATTTCAAATAAAGAGATTTGAACAATTTCATAACATTTATGCCAATTAAAGTCATGATGTAAAATTTTATTCATTTTATTTAATGGTCTAGAAATCATCCTAAATTACATTTCCGCTATAAAATCTTCTTTTTCTACCTTCTTCCCTTCCCTGCTGGATATATGCCTTTTCCATATCCTTACATTTTCTTCATCAGACCACCTTTTTGAGGTTTTTCAACGCCTCCTTTATTCTCCTAAGGTCTTCATGTTAAAATTTTAGAGCTTCATCTTGTAGGATTTTGTCTTGCAACATGTATTACCTATTATATTACCATTACGGTCTTGGTGCGCTATTCATGATTTCCGCAATTTTGGTTGTGTTCCTAATTTCCTTTTTTCTCATTATGTCTTTTAGACTTACACCAAGCATGGATCTTTCCATGGATCGCTGTGTGTATTTAAGCTTTTCTACATTTCTTTTTGTAAGACTCATAGTCTCTAATGCATATGTAGTCTAATGCACTTGTAGAATACATGATTAAAATGTTTTAAACGCAAATGTTGAATTTGTAGTTCTCCCAGGACTAATTGTTATATTCATTGATGAATTAACGGCATTGAATGCGATGATATGAAAATATATACGAGTATTTTTCTCATATAAACCACTTTTGAGTTTATTAATGTAAACAGCTACAGTTTGTATTTTCCCTCGTTAATGAAACAAACCTGTGGTTCTCGAAACTAGTCGTGTTTAAATTAATAGACTTAAAAATGGCCTTATACATGTGTTTTATTTTTATATTTAAACCATACATTTACTAAAAATCGAATATATACGATTTTTCTATGCAAAGGGCCATATTTTTTACCAAATTCACTGGTTTTTATTTATAGTTTTCAATTATTCAAAAAAATACAAGTTTTGTATACTTATTTGTCACTTTGCATACTATTTTAAATTATATAAAAGATTAATAAATAACGAGTCAAGTCAAAACACCAGTCAAGTTGGAATAAGAATTAAGGAATAAGAAGAAAAATAAATAGAAATACAATGATTTTCTCCCTACGAAAAAGCGGCCTGATGATAAGTTAGTTTTATTTATACCCAGACTGAAAGACTGATTTACTTAAAATAGATCCGAAGAAGTATTTTTAGAACGGACAAAAAATTAATGACACCAAATATCCATTATTTTGAAGTACCTGCTAAAGTCTCAATCATTAGATAGATATCAGGGAAACATAAAATGGTATTCCCCCCAGGGATATTAAGAGGTATGATGAAAGAATTGAAATCTCGTTAGGTGGAACACGGGTATTAAATATTTAGGGGTGAGAATAAATCGCGCGATGACTCGATAAGATTCTGTAAAATCGGTAATAAAGAAATCATTTCCAACAATCCATTACTTTTAATCTGAAGATCTTTGATTTATCGCAAGAGACAAAACCATTAAGGAGATTATGATCATTGATGTATACAGAAAAGCAGATTGAAAGACGAATTTTTAAGATTTTTTTTTGCATTTGAGAATAAGAAACTGTAATTATTTTTGTAAACGTAGTAAAAACTGTCCATCAAATCTTATCCCTTAGTTTTTCGCCCTATCTTCTTCCCTAAACTCTCTTTTTTCTTTACCTTCCTTATTATCATCAATTTGCCATTTATGTTTTTCTTTACTTACTACTAAGTACTATCTACTCTCTGTTTGCAAACAGCTACATATATAAGGTATCAAACGTTTTGACCAACACCACTTGTTTGTTATTAGTTGGTTGGAAAATATTGTTTTTTATCAGTAAGCCGGCAAATGTACTTATTTCTTTTCAGTACATGAAGTTTAAATAAAATAAATGTATAAAAGACAAAAGAAATAGGAATAGCTATTCGAGAAAGAGAGAAAAAACTCAATACTTGATCGTGCCAAGTTTTTCCTATATTAAGTTATTAAAATAGTCTTTAGGGCACTGTATCCCATAGCCGCAGTGTTAATTTGGTTGTTAACTTGCTACATTTATGTAAAAAAGGAGAGGATGACCGAAGAAAAATTGAAAAAATTAATTGTGTTAAATACTTGGATTTGGTCAATTCATGAGTCGGAATAATTAGCGAACATGTATGATATATGAATGTGGAAGAGGTGAATATTGTTTGAAAAGACAGAGAAACTTGCAACTTCTAGAAGTGCCCCGGTGTGGGCAGTGACAGGGCTTAGTAGTCAATTAGTTCAGTTAGCCAGCTAGATCCGATTCCGACACAACGTTGGTCGGTACACAGATGCCTCTACAACCCCGACCAGCACAACAGACATACACGGAACAGTGCAAAGACTGAGGGCGTTTGTGCACTACACGGAATTTCACTGTCCGGCAGTCCGATTTGCATGATAAAACGGATGATTGGCTTGTGCTTTTGGTCGTCTTTCTTCGGATATGTGCGCTTGACCGGTGCGTAATCACGGTGCGCATACATTCGATCACGCAAAACTGTCGTAGTCGCTTTTATTTTTATAAACCGGACTGCCGGACGGTAAAATTCCGTGTAGTGCACAAGCGCTCTGAGACTGTTTCGATGACTGAGCATTTTCTGTAAATGTCTTTGCACTCGCCAAACAATTAGCCCTCATTCCCGACCTTAAGCCAAGTCCGTTCCTATATTAATATTTGTTTAACCTGATTTTTGTTTCAGCAATACCGAGCGACGCGACTCTCAAAAAAGGTAACAGTGCGACGTACCAAAACAACGGTGAAAACGAGGTGACAAACGACCTGGTTGGCTCGAGTTCTACAAATGGCGGCGGTTCAGACAACATGGCGGCGGCCATCTTGGGCGTAGGTGGCGCCGCGGTCGGCGGGAAATTGAAACTAATGCCAAACAG
The DNA here is from genome assembly GCF_059751285.1 of Brachycentrus maculatus. Classification (NCBI taxonomy): domain Eukaryota; kingdom Metazoa; phylum Arthropoda; class Insecta; order Trichoptera; family Brachycentridae; genus Brachycentrus; species Brachycentrus maculatus. Next base: position 257,053 of record NW_028280833.1, on the reverse strand, counting down.
CGCGGGAAACAGAGTCTTCACAGATTTCAATAGTATTTATTCTTGCTTGGTGTTTAGACTGTTACTCAATACTCTTTTGAGATCAATAAATTAATGTTTTTAACACCATAATGTATAGGATATGTAAGAAGTATTTTTAATATTATATGTAGGTGAACAAAATAATTTAGGCTAGCAACGGAGATTTAACCAAGTGATTTAACCTCAAGTTTTTAGTTCAGAGATATTGGAAATTATTAAGAATATAGATAATAAATAAAATTATTTGATTGAGATAATGTACATACAGTAGATGTAAAAAGACAGATAATTGTGGACTTGGAATGTTTTATAATAAATTTCATTTACATTTTTTATTTATTATTTATTTATACTTCTCTGAGAATCGAATCCGAGATCTCCGGTATGGTAGCAAAATGCGTTAATCACTGTAATTAAGTTTGAATCTAAGGCTCGTTATATTTATATATGTATTGTATTACACCCACATGGTAAAAAAATAGCGTTAAAACAAAATAATCTTATTAATCCATTATTTGGTCGATAATATTTTTTACCTTTACGCTTCTTAATTGTTATACTTTTCAGCCTTTCCCAGTGTGGTATGTATCCTATTGCTTAAAACATGTTTTATATATTTTGTGCTTCTTGAAATTACACCATAGTATTTAATTTTTTTCAAAAATGAATTGTTTTTATTTTATATTTAATTTTGACTTAAATTTCGTTAATTTTTTTTACTTTAAAGTAAATACCAATATTTTCATTAAAAAAAGTGGTATTAACCAATTTCGTTGGTTAAACAATAACTTTAAAAGAATAAATCGTTTTCAAATATCTGTTAAACAAATAATTCCAAACTTTATAAAATTAAACAACTTTGTTATTTACCACTTTAAAAAAAAAATTACAAGTACACTTTGACCTACCAGTTTCGACAAGAATCTTCTCATCATCAGGGTTTATTAAATTCTAAAACATTAAAAACATTAAAATAACATTCCCTTACAAAATACATCCAAGCAATTTTTTGGTAAGGAAATATAATTAACTATGAGTATTTTAATGTTTTTAATGTTTTAGAATTTAATAAACCCTGATGATGACAAGGTTCTTGTCGAAACCGGTAGGATAAAGTGTACTTATAATAAAAAAGTGGTTAAAACAAAGTTGTTTAATTTTATAAAGTTTATAAAATGTGCAACAAAGTATCTGCGAAAAACATTAAAAAAATTATTCCAAATTTTATTAATTACAAAATTTTGACCGATTTCGTAATATGGAGTTAACCCTTTCCGGTCCATAAAAAAAAATTAAAAAATCCACCAGGTCCACAATAGATTTACAGCATTACAGGGTAAAACAATACATCCAAGTTTTTTTTTTAATAAAACTACACATGTGTTAAAAAAATAATATTCTGAATGTATACAATTTTGTCCCTTATTATTACATTTTATAGACATCTATAGATGAAAAAAATGTGTTTGCTTGTATTTTAACACTAAACTGATGAAGAAAAAAAATGTCGAATGACATTCGACATAGGACCGGATAGGGTTAAACTCGCATTCACACTGTTATCACTTGAAAATGATGCTGCAATCTTCCCTATTTCTACCTTTCTCCTGTCTTAAAGCATTTTCTTCCCGTAGACAAGTAGCTTCCTTCCTAGTAAACATCTGCTGATCTGTCGTATTCGTAATTAAAGTTCTAAGTTTTTGTTTCCTCAGCTGCCTTCTGCATAAAGAAAGGGGTAAAACGTTAAGGGTTCAACATAAATAATAAAAGAACCAAAAATTCTCGAAGACCAACCGTAAATCAATTTTATAATTTATGTTTGTTTTTCATAAAGATTAAGTGTGAGGATGCCTTTTTTAAGTATTTGTTTTATTATGCGTAATCAAGATACATTCCAGGTGATATCGTAAATAAAAAACAATACTGAAAACTATAAAATAAAATTAATATGGTGAATAGTTTTCCTTGTATAAAAATCAATAAATACGTTATCAAAAGATATAATTCAGTATTTATTTATTTATTTCATAGATACGTACATTTAAAAAAAATATTATATGTATAACGGCTCTTTAGGCATTTCCTGTGTTAAGCCGAAATACTTACATGTTAATACAATTTTAAATTTTTATCATTTTTTTTTAATTATTAGATTACATACATTACATACTATAGATACAAAAAAATACAGTATAAAGGTTTTACAATAAAGTAATTACACCCGGATTTATTTAATTGGAGTATTTTTTAATATATCTCAATTTTATTAAAAGAAAAATACCTCTCAACATCTTGAGAGATAAGTACATCTTAAGGATGTAGAGAATTTCAAATTACTGTTAATTGTGAAATTAATATTAGTTTTTTCGAATCGTGTTAAAAGAATGTGTTAAAAGGGAGTTCATTGTACATTCACATAAAACTTTGTCTTAGTTTATTTATTGATTTGGCGTTTAATTTGTAGAACTCCACCTTAATTTATGTATTAATTTTTTAAATCAAACACAGATTTTTTGAGTCTAATCATATGGGTAGCTTTTTTTCTGATTTATGATTTTCTGATTATTTTTTGAATTATATGATTTGAAAAAAACCTTTTTATTAATTGACACAATGCAAATATATTATAACCTCAATATTTTTGTCTTAAATATTAGTAAAACACAAATAAACTCAAATTAATGTATATTGAATGTCCATTAGAGAGAAAATAAATATTGCCCATTTTTTTTAGTATTTTCAGTTTGTAGAGTTATAAAATTGTAGCTACATAATATATTTTTATATAAACTCATACCTAATATAAATATGTATTCAGATCTGTTTTGTTCGTCAATATTTTTAATTTAATGAAAACTTACATTTTCTAATCGTAGTCCTGCAAAGAATATATTTGTAAAAAAAGAACAACGAATGATGTCGATATCATTTAAACTTATCGAATCACATTTAATTAAGTATAAATCGTAGTGATTTATAGGTGTAATTAGAAAATGTATAGGAAAATAGTTAGAAATGTATAAAAATATTCAAATATTTGTGTTGTTTTCATATTTTATTGACAAAAAAAAAACAAAGATGTGAATGTATATTTAAAACAAAGTAAGACCTTTACTTTAATAAGTTTACTTTTTACCTTTAATAAGTTAAATATGTAAATATCTTAAACTTTCTTCCAATGATTGACAATTTTCGAAGCTGTTTTAATTCACACTTTATATAAATAAAATTAATTTGTTTATTAGGAGCATTATCAACTTTATGGTGTCATAACATAACACTCTCCTCACCATTCAACGTTAACTTTGTTTGATACCATTTAAACACTTCACTTCAACCGGTTTCGGAATAATCATTCCCTTGTCAGGTCAACTACATATTGAACTTTCACTACACACTGAACATTAACCTAAAGTCTTCTTTAATTTATGGCCATCCTCAGTTTATAGCTGATCTGATAAGGGAATGATTATTCCGAAACTGGTAGTAGAATTAAACCAAGTCCATTTTTCTGCCCCCATAATGTAATGGACAGCGAGTTCAGCTACCGTACTGAAGGTTTTGATTTCCTGGGTGGTGAAAATAAATATTGATGAATTTTCACTGTAATAATTAATTATTATCACCCTAGACTGGTATCTGAAGCACAAAAATGATCACCTTGTAAAAATGTAAGTAACGATCAATATAACACTGTGTCGATCAGTACCCTTTGTACTATAAAATGCAAATAAAGGTCAGAAAATTAATAATATATTATAATAAGAAGAGTATTATATCTAAATTATAATTATTTTACTTATAACCCTTATCCGCACCCAATGGTGCATCGGGCACTGCATCGAATTGACGCAGTGTTATCTTGATCATTACTTACATGAAGGCAAGGTGATCACTCTTGCGCTTCAGGAACCAGTCCGGGTAATATTAAATAAAAATTGCAGTGCAAAATCAATAATATTTATTTTCACCCCCCTGGGAATCGAACCCGGGACCTCCAGCACGGTAGCTATACACGCTGACCATTACACCACACAGGCGGACATAATTATTTATTAAGATTATTAAAAAAAACAATGAAATTTCGGCATTCATACATAGAAATAAGTACAAAAAAATAAAATCTTTTCATATAAGCTATCGTTTTTAATGATCAAAAGTACTTGAAATACTTGTTTTACTTAGTGCTTCTTTCGATGTTTGTTATAAAGAATTCTTGTTTGAAAATTTATGTTATTAAAAAAAGATTATATTGATTTTTCTCGAGCCAATTCTCATTTTCTGCATTCAGATTTTAAAGTCTTTAAAGAACCTAATCAAAAACTGATTATTTGACAAAAAAAAACTAGTGAGTGATGGGAAGGAAAGTTTCACCAAAAGCTCGAAACACTAGATCTTCCTAAGTCTAAAAAAATAGCGTAAGTAAATTGTAAATGTTTACATATTATAATTTCTTCTTTGATATAAATATTTCATATATTACAATTAAGCAAGATAAATAATTGTTGATACCAATAAAATAAAACTAATTAAAAAAATAAAATGTTACGAATATGTTTAAAAGGAAGCCAAAAATACTTTTAGGTTTGATGAATGATTTAGGAGTATAAAAATGTCATTGTAATTATTTTTTGGTATGTATACTTTTTCCTGTTACTCGTATTTTGAAATAATTTTTAAAGTAAATATAATTTTTAAAGTTACTTAGGATGATATCGCTAAAAATATTACATTGAATGATTAAAAATTGTCCAAAAACGATAATAAATTTGATGTTGAAAATAAATTTTGTACAAACAAATGTGTTTTTATTTATAAGAAATATTAGTTACCCAAGTAAGGCCTATATCACCTATTTTTGGTACTCCGGTGTATTTGTAATCATAGTTTATTTCGATTACCAGATTACCGGTAAATAAATTTCTCATTACTGAAAACTGTTTTTCACTTAAGCAGTATACTGTACAGTTTGTATTTTCACCTTTTAATCAGAATATCTGTAGTTCTCAAAACTTATCGAGTATACATTAAAAAATAAAATGGTTGTGTAAAACAAGTGTTTTTATATTTAAATCATGTTATTCCATCCCGGGCAGCATTAAATAAAAACTACATTGGCCCAGCCGTTAAAACAAGTTTTGCCCAAAAAAAATTTTAATTCCTATCTCCAAAAATATTTAATTTGCTGCCCGAAACCATTAAGACTTCCAGGAGTGATCAGGTCTTTAAGAACAGTGTCCGTCGATGGTTGCTTAGCATTGGAAGGGACAAGGTAGAAAGTGAATTCATTAAAGTCCAGGTGTAATTATCACATTGAAAAACCTTAAACTATAAATTATTTTTGTATCTCCTGTACGTTATGTTTATAATCTAATCATTAAAAAAAATTATTAAAAATTAAAAAAAAAATATATTTAAATTTTGTATTACCATGTTAGTATTCGGCTTAACACAGGCCATGCCTAAAGAGCCGTAAAACGTATAATAAATGTGTATATGAAATGAATATGTATATTGAATGTTTCTATGTATTATGAAAAAAAAAAAAAAAAAACTTTATGCCAAATCAATACAGTTTATATCTTCAGGATACGTTTAAGACACAGACAGAAATAATATAAAACGATTTTACGTCAAAACATAATAATATGAATAAGATTTGAGACATTATCATAAAATAAAGAAGTTATCAAATTTATATATATATTTTTTTTTCGTAAAAAAATACTTACAATTAAATCGTGAATTTTTAACATTATGTATCTACATTAAATTAAAAATGATATCTTGTATAATATCATTATTTCAAATTTTATAATATAAATACAATAAGTTTCAAGAACTTGAAAACTGATGAAAATATTAACTGTAATGCAATAAAATAAAATAAATCTGATAGAATATAAACTAATTAAACACTTTTCCAAAACACTTCTAATGAAATTGAAATACAAGTGTATTATTTTTATAATACACTTGTAATTCTATACAATGAGTGCTAAATCGGTAAATAATAAAACACTTTTTTTTTAACGTATTTCCATAATTTTCCTTCTAGAATCATCCCTTATGAGGGATCCTTTAAATATGTAATAACTTCAATCCTCTCACGTTAGCTTGAAGTGTGCAACATACAGCAGTACATGTATCCGCTCCACACGGTGGCCGCGTGACGGCATCGTAGCGCACTGTGACGTCAGGGGTGAACTCGGGGGATGAATTGTGCCCCTATTCTAAAACTCATCTAAAAAGTATTTTGAACAACGTTCATAATACGTGAAAAAGATTTTTTTTAAAAAAAGTGTTTGTTTAAAGAAATACATATTTTTTCATTTTAAATTTTACTTGGTAAATACTTACCACTTTTTCTAAAAATCTTTCGTGGCACGTGTTTCGATGCATTCCACATCATTTTTAAATACCGAAAACTTAAATTAAAAATAGGCAGATATTACTAAGAAGTGACTCCTGAATGAAAAAACGAAAAATGCATTGTTCCTCCGGGTAATGGAAAAAAGTTAGTGATATTTAAGTAACTACCTAACCATCACGCCACTTCCCCGCAGGGGTAGGTAGAGGGAAACGATCGCCACACCACTCTGTCTTTGCAAACATTCTTCGCCTCTTCCACATTCATGCATCTCCTCATACATACCCGACAAATATTACTACTCCTGACCCGGCCGCTTTCAAGTATTTGACATACTTGATTGTGCCAAGTTTTCCTCGGTCGTCCTCTGCTTCTTTTTTCAGGTGATATATTTTTTTTAAAATTAAAATTATTTTGAGAAACGTATAATTTTTAAAACTGATCAAGCATTCAGTTTTTGCTTTTTAAACAACTTGTAAATTTTGTTGAGAAAATAAACTCACAAAAAATAAAAAAAGGTAATTTTCAAGAGCTATTTTTTGAAAATTTTTTCACTATAAAATAATAAATTACATTTTTGTTTACATTCATGTTTAATTAATAATTTTTAAGGATCAACTTCTTTTGTTCACCATTTTTCTTCTTTGTTTAAACTGTTTTCATTATATGCATTTTTTATTAATTTCCAATCAAAGGATAGCTTCGTAAGTCCCACAGATATAAAAAAATAATGTTTGTGTGATATGTGTTCACGACTGCTACAATATAACGAATCCTGGCTCCATAATATACACGAGGGACATGGGTTAGGAGAGTCAAAGAGCTATTTCAGACTGCCCGAAATAGGGATAATAATATGAATAATAAAACCCCTATCCGCACCCCAATGGTGCATAGGGCACTGCTTCATATAAACGCAGTGTTATTTTGATCGTTTACACATGAAGGAAAGGTGATCAGCCCTGCGCTTCAGGTACTAACTAATCCAGGGTAATATTAAATAATTATTATAGAGAAAAAAATCACTTATATTTATTTGACCCCCCCTGGGAGGGTACCCGAGTAGTAACGGTAGCCGAGCGTGCAGACCATTACTCTACGGAGGCGGGCAAAAATAGGGATACTTTCTCATAAATGATAGTCAACGTTGGGGGGACCCGACACGATACTTAAAGAAAAGGATGTATGTAGACATATTCTCCATTTTATGTTATAGATCATTTACAATTAAAAAAAAGTGCCTAAGATGACCCGGATTCGCCCCTGTCCCGTATTGGCATCCACATGTACAGTAATGTGCAGAAGTTAGTATACAGTAGTGAGGGCAGATTCCTGGTAAGGAAAGTGAAGCGGGAACTATCGCAGCTTTTATCAAAATTAAAAAGTTGAGAAATATTCGGTCCGATGCTCAACTTTTGCACCCCCAAGGATAGAGCTTTGTCTGGCGGAATGCACAAAAACTGTCAAAATGCTCAAACGTGGCTCTTTAAATACCACACTTGGTACACATACCCCTGAAAAATACAAGTACTTGAACAGTGCTAAAATATATTATTATTAGTATTATTTTTTTTTGCTCATCTCATCAAAGTATTTAATAAATTTAATAAAATATTTGTTTTATAAGGTTCGATGTTTTGCTTACAGATGTATTAATGAAATGTTGATATACATTATAATTACTTTGATTTTTTATTTATTGTTTCGGCATTAACTTTGTGGTAAGACTTGTTACAATGATTAAAGAAAACACTTGTTTTTTACCACTTGAGTTTTATTATAGACTACATGTTTCAGAAGTTAAACTTCCATCATTCATTATTATACAAACCTGAATGATGGAAGTTTAACTTCTGAAACATGCAGTCTATAATAAAACTCAAGTGGTAAAAAAAGTGTTTTCTTTAATCATTATTACTTTGATTAATATTATTTTTTGACATCTCATCAAAGATGAAGGAGAATATGGAAGTCTGGATATTTACGGGGCTGACGACCGTCTGAGGCTGGTTTAAGTGATCACTTTACACACGTGTAACATTTACCAATTCTACCCATTATAGACAACCAAGTCTTGGAAGTTGTATATTTATAAACCAATTTTGAAACATTACTCCTGTAATTGGAGATAATCCAGATTTTGTGAACAAATATTTGGACACACCCAAAATGTTGTATCTAAAATAAATTGATTAAGAATGTTTCATATCAAGTTGAGACACCTTTAAATTTGACATTTGACATTTTCGTTTATTATTTAATATGGTTACAAAAGTTTATTTTATAATTTTCATTCATTTTCTAGACATTCCTATTTACAATCTTAAATAAATAACGCAGTTCTCTCTAATAAAGAGACAGAGCTCTTATGCTTAGAGAGGGACTTACACTTATTATTTATGTTTGTTGGCAATACAATTCATTTTTAATATATTTAAAAAAATATATTAAAAATGAAATGTGTTTTTGTTTTATTAGAAAACGTTTTAAAATATAAGAATAATACTGAAGACAGTAGCCAGTTAAGGGTGTGTTAATGATCTCGTCTACTCGGTGTACATTGGCGATTGTAAATATAAATACGAGCTAAAAATTATTGTTACTGAAAAAGCCTCATTGTATTCAGCCCATCCGAATTTTCCTGAAATTCAAAGGAAAAACGCGGAGTTAAATTATAGGCCACTTTCTTCAAAATACGCAGAAGGTGTTGAAGCAATTGTCGATCGTGCGATAACTAAAACAAAGAAATGTGGTATTAGCTGCTATTAAGGAAGGCACCAGCCCTAAATGGGATTTCAGAAGAACGAGTCGAATGAAGTAATATATATTATCTTCTTGCTATTCTGACCAATGCTGCATACAGACACGCAGGCCATTAAATAGTATACACTTTACCAAAATCTAAGGGCGATCTCACCTGCTTTACATATAGAGGTTCTCAAACATTTTCGGCGTGGTATCCTTGATATTTGAAAATGATTTTAACTTAGTTTTGAGGGAATAACAAACAATCTGATAAAGATATCGAAGCCCTTGAGTAGAATACTTTAAACTGACATTCTAATTATAAAGTTTTAAATTTGATTTGATTTAGTTAGAAATTTAACAGAACATTAACATACATTCATTTACAATAATGAATAATAAATAAAACAGGTAATTGTAACATTAAATTACAAAATTTCACAATTGTCAAATGAGTTTAAAGTAAACAGCAAGAATAAAATAAAGAAGAGCAATAGGCAGACTTAATTTAGAGCAAAAGAAATAAAAAAAAAAAAAAAAACAAAAACAGTTATAAGATGTACAAGTTGAGAAGAGCAATAAAGTAAAAACAAGTGCCATAAGGCAACAAAAAAAAGATATATTATTAGAAAACTAAATTAACCATCACGCCGCTTTCCCGCAGGGGTAGGCAGAAATAATAAAATACTATAACCAATCCATCTTTGAAAGCAATCATCGCTTCTTCCACATGCATGCATCTCTTCACACATACCCGCTGATTATTATTATGACACCTGACCTGACCACATTCAAGTCGTTGATATACGTGATCGATAAGGGGACCTAATATGAAAAACAAATTTAAGGATGAAAAGTGAATATCATATGTTACTTTGTATATTGAAAGCACTGTTAACTTTGTGGTATGGTAAAACAACACTCTTTTTATCATTCACATGTAGTTAACTCTGTGTAATACCACTTGGAATGGATTGGAATGGAATGGTTATTCATTAACCGGTAGTCGTGAGGATGTTTTTTTAGTGGTATTTATAACATAAAATATGGTGTAAAAAAGAGTGTAATGTGGTGTTATTGGTGCTTTCAAAAAAAGAATTTGCAAAATAACGACCTTTAATTCATAATGCAGATGGACCCCTAAAATTTTAATATAGAGACCTTGGGAGAGTAATAAAGGCATCGGAGGATCCCAAAAAAGATGTTTTGACAACATAGTAGCTGTAGGGTGTAAAATTTGGCTTGAAGCAGCAACCGACCAAAAGAAATGGAAAGGTATGGAAGGGGCCTATATCCGGCAGTGTAAGACAGAAGGCTAAAAAGAAGAAGAAGAAGAAGAATTAGAAGAAGAAGAATGAGAGGAAGAAGAAGAAGAAAAGGAAGAATAAGAAGATGAAGAAGGAAAAGACGAAGAAGAAAAAGAAGAATTTATACGTTTCAGACTTCCTGCGAACTAATTGGTTGATTATATCGTAAACTGATTGGTTTGTGCGACCGACATTTTGAGAAGCACTGGCGCCCAATAGAGCACGCCGCAGTACTCGCCAATCTAGGAATCACGCAGAATGCCATAAATTATACTCATAAAACAGATAAACATTTATTAAGACGTATTTCAGTTCCTTTTGTTTCGTGAAATGTTTTAATCAAACCTATAAAACGAATAAATTACTTTAGCAATGAAAAACGCGCCACCTTCGGTAGGGAAAATACGCAAACCAATAATTTAGAACTTTCTAAACGCAGAAATACGAGCATTTTATTTTTATTTCAAAAATGCCGAGTCATATTTTTTCCAATGTGTTGATACCTTTACATTTTTCAACGTAATATAATATAAACCAATTTAGAAACCTTGTTCTTGAATCACTAGAACTTCACTAGAGACATCTATTGGTGAGATATAAAGAAGCTTTTTATTAAGCAGAAACTCTTATATTAGTATGCGAGGTCCGAATCCTGGATTATAATCACACACATGAGAAACGCCAGAAAATACCATTTTCATTTTTTTTATTTAAGCTTATAATTTGACCAGATAATTTATTTACAACATTTTTATATAATATTTTAATATAATATTCTAGGTGTAATTTCACTCCTCTTCAGTTTCTGCATTGGTACTTTGCGTTTGAGTGTGTTAAACTGTTTGGGCACAACATTTTGAGTGTGTTAAAATACTTGTTCACAAATCTTGATTGAATCCAGATGTGTGAACAAGTATTTGGACACACTCAAAATGTTGTAAATAAATTAACTGGTCAAATTGAAATCTGAAATAATAAAAATGAAGATGATATTTTCTGGCGTCTCTCACGTATGTGATTATAATCCAGGATTCGGACCTAACACACAAATGAATGAGTTTCTGCTCAATAAAAAGCTTCTTTTCATCTCACCAAAAGATGTCTCTTGTGAAATTTTAGTGATTAAAGAACAACGTTTCAAAATTGGTTCATATACATATATATATATAGAACTTCCAAGAATTTGAGTAGGGTGGTTGTCAATCATGGGTAAAATTGGTGAATGTTACACGTCTGTAGAGCGATCACTTCAACAAGCTTATGGCGGTCGTAAGCCCCGTAAATGCCCAGACTTCTATACCTGGTAAAGTGGTCACTAGTATCCTCTTTACACACGTGTAACATTTACCATTCTACCCAGGATTGACATGCAACAACACAACTCCAATTTTCGGAAATTGTATGTATCCTTTAATTGACACGATTTTACACACGTGAGTCCTCAGCAGCATCTATGCTTGAGTTGAGTAAGCATTTTCGGTGAAATCAAGAAAGGTAGACTGGACGAAAACGTTAAGATAGAACAGTTAATAATTTATGAGGCGAATTTAGTAAGAAATATCAGCAAAGGAAGGCCGAGTAAAACTTGGCGTACTTAAGTATTTCAAATACTTGAATGTGGTCAGAGTAACGAAGATATATATAGTGATCACTTAAACCAGCCTAAGCCTAAGCCTTCAAAAATATTCTTCATCTTTGTTGTGTTTTGATATGATACAATATTTTATTAAACTTTCATTGTTTAAAATAATCATGTTTTGTTTTCATAGTTTTCAATTTGTAGCTTTTTTCGATAATTTATGTTTTTTCTCATTGAGTTGACATGACATCAATTATCTCATAAAATACTGTTAAATCAAATACCACATATTACTCACTCCTTTCAAGAACGTCATAAATAAAAAAAAACTTGATTTTTCAGGAGAACGTTTTTAAAGTTTAAAAATATTATGCAATGTATTAAAAATAAATATCAAGCCACTTCTTGTTACTATGCACAGATCTTTATAGGTTAAATCTGAAGGTTTTTTCTCCATTTGAAAAATAACTAGTATATTTAAAAACAAAATTAAATAATACCTTTTCTTCAAAATGAAAAAACAAAACTTTCTGCCCTGTAGCGGGTAAATATTAAGCTAAAAATATGCTGCTTTTGCTGGGATATAGTACATTTTCTGGGCATTCCGAAAACATGCACAACTGAAAATTGGCGATTTTTGATTTATGACGTTCTTGAAAGGAGTGATATTTGCAGAATGTATCAGTATACTCGTATATTAACCATATTTTTTTGATAAAATAATTTTCAAGTTCACTTCAAACATTAGCTTGATATTTTATAATGATACAGAATATAAAATGGCTTATTTTTATCTGAGTAAGCCTACAATTGAAGGTTTTCATATGAATTGTTAAAAAATGATTTAACAAGCTAATGCCTGAATAACAACATATTCCATGATACGTAAATTGATGTTTGAGAGCATGTCTGAGTTATATTTCCCGGAAATATAACTCGGAATATTTTCATAAATTTGCAAAATAATAGACGTATTATAAATTCATTACTTTCCTCATTATTTCAGTAATAGGATACGAGATGAAAACAATTGTACTGATTAAGGAATATGTAATAAGTCTTTATTTTTTCACTCATGAATTACTTTGTATTAAAGTAACCTTGACAATAATAAAAACACCTACTCATAATAATTGGGAATAGGCCACAAAAGCTGGAACTTGAGTAGTGATATGATAAGTGGTATTGCATAAGCCGTATCTAGACTTCTTAGACGTAAAGTGTTTCCTAAAAAGGCTATAAGACATCATCTTATAGTAGTTTGATTTTCTAATTATAACGAAACACTTCCACTAAAACAGCTTCTCACAGATCAAACTAAGATCCCAATTCCAATAAAAAGATTTTTTTTATTGGATGTCGTGAGGTAGAAAGTTGAAAATTTATTAGATTTTTTTAAATTCTAAATAATAAATAAACGATGATAGCAAAACACTTTTTTTCTAATTTTTTTAGCTATTTTTTTACATGTACACAATATACAAAGATAAACATAAAAAAGTAATAAATCAAAATATTCTCAATATTATTAATATTTAAAGCAATTACTTTGTAGTTAGTCATTTTTACTTATTTATTTTTTTACAAAAATGTTTAGAATAAAAGTTTATAACCTCTCACCGTATTTAATAATAATTCATTGTTTATTTGTGATTTATTGATATGCAATTGTGAATCTTAAGACTTTGAATTATGGCAATTTGATTTTCTAATAACAACTAAAAACTTTCCTGAAACTGCTGAAACTAAGATATCATTATTTTTTTGTAAAAAACTATTGTAGGAAGTTGTGAGGTGGAAAGGTAACAATTAAATGTGTTTTTTTAAAAATTCTGAATTAATCAAAACTGACAGCGAGTCACTACAGTAATAAGAAGAAAAAAACAACCTTTTCAGATTTTTTAGATTTACTTACATGAAAATATCGCTCACTCCTTTCCAGAACGTCATAAATCAAAATTCGCCAATTATCAATTGGGCATTTTTTCGGAATGCCCAGAAAATTTACTATATCCCAGCAGAAGCGGCATATTTTTAACTTAAAATTTACCCGCCACAGGGCAGAAAGTGTTGTTTTTGCATTTTGAAGAAAAGGTATTGTTTAGTTATTTTTTAAAATAAACTAAATATTGTTCAAATGGAGAAAAAACCTTGAGGTTTTACTTAAAAAGATGTAAGTGGCTTGATATTTATTTTGAATACATTGTAATATACTTTTAAACTTATAAAAACAGTAAAAAGTTCAGTAAGTGGCTTGATATTTATTTTGAATACATTGTAATATATTTTTAAACTTTAAAAACGTTCTCATGAAAAATATAGTTTTTTGATTTATGACGTTCTTGAAAGGAGTGAGCGTTATGTAGTATTAATATAAAAATGTATGTGTATATTCGTATCATGAGACACAAATATTAAATTGTGATTTAACAATATACAATTGTGTATGATCTTCTCTTCAAACCTTTATCCACACTCAATAGTGCAAAGGGCACTGCATCGCATTGACGCTTATTATCTCGATTGTTAAAAGATGAAGGCAAGGCAATCATTACTGCGCTTCAGATTTCAGTCCAGGGTAATATCAAATAAGTATTTGTGTGTAAAATCAATAAAATATATTTTCACCCCCCCCTGAGAATCGAACCTGGGACCTCTACCACAGTAGCCAAACACTCTAACCATTACACCATGGAGGTGGACAAAGGTGTATCATAAACCCCATAACTAATGGTAATTCGATTAAATAATGACAACCGAAAAAAATCACCAAAACTGTTTTTTATAGATAAATCTATGCAAACGTTATTATTTTAGACCAGAAATCAATTATCGAAAGTTGTTAGTCAAAAGGATGAAATTTTGTTTTTTTTTTAAAATTCGAAATAATAAACTGACGTTGAATCGCTACAGTGTTAATAAACAACTTTTTATTACAACTTTTTATTATGTTACATATGAAGGTTACCCCTCAAAAACGAGCTTTCGACCCTCATAACAGTAATTTTAGAATCCACGCACAAAAATGTTGACCCTTGCTCGATCACGTTTAAAATTGAGTTGAAAACCCATTTGAATAAAATATAATGAGATTAAACATTTCGGAACTTATTTTATGACTTTTCCTACACGTCATAATATTTCGTTTGGAAATTGTAATACTCAACAGATTTGAAATGCGCTCCCTCAAACGAATGTGTGGAAAAATCATTGTATGACAGAATTAAAAACGAAGATATAAGAAAGAAATGTAAGGCTGAACGAGGAATAATTGCAAAGATTAGGAAGAATTCTTTACGGTGGTATGAACATGTGGAGCGAATGGATAACGAGAGAATGACTAAGTAAATAAATGTGGCGAATGTGAGAGGGAAAACAGAACCACAACCGAAAAAGACTTGGCACGATCAGATCAATCAGAACCTTAAATCTGGCGGTGTCAAAAGTCTGCGTAATTGGAGGGCATGTATGACTAGATGTATGGATGTGAAGGAAGCGAGAATTGTATTTTAGGACAGAAAAGTGTGACGTTCCATCCTCTCTGCCTACCCCTACGGAGAAACGGCGTGATGGTAGTAGTAGTAATAGATTTTTTTTTTAAATAGACATTTTTTTATTATTTATACATAAATGATGAAAAATATGGAAGAGTGAGTATTTACAGGATTTATGACTGTCATAGGCTGATTAAGTGATCACTTTACAGCAACATTCACTATTCTACCCATGATTGACATCCACATATGAGTTCACAACATCCATATATGTTGGACTTAGAAAAGTTTATTTTTAGCAGGGACCCTTTTATTTCCCCGGATTATTTTTACATACTGGGAAACACCTCCAAACATGATCTTAAATTTGGTGTATATAGGTAATTTTTTCACTAGATAGAAATTAACTAAAATATGTATATTAATAAATGAGTTTATTCAAAATCTTAAATTTCTTACAGTTATTCAACGATTATTTTGAATTTTCGACAAAAATTCAAAATTATATTTACGGGAGTTTCTTTCTATTGTATGTGCGTGTATTACGATAAATCGCTCACTCCTTTTAAGAATGTCATAAATCAAAAATCGACAATTTTTAGTTGTGCATGTTTTCGGTTTGCCCAGAAAATGTACTGTTTCCCAGCAAAGGAGGCATATTTTTAAGTTAATATTAAACCCGCTACAGGGCTGAAAGTATTATTTTTGCATTTTTAAGAAAAGGTAATGTTTAATTTTTTTTAAATATACTACATATTTCTCAAATGGAGAAAAAACCTTCGGATTTTACCTAAAAAGATCTGTTGCACAGTAAAAATTTCAATAAGTGGCTTGATATTTATTTTTAATCCATAGTATTATATTTTTGAATTTTAAAAACGTTCTCCTGTAAAATCATGTATTTTGATTTATGACGTTCTTGAAAGGAGTGAGCGAAATGGGAATTTATAGAACAGATATATGATAATATATGGTAAACATATATTTGGGAAATATTTATTCGAGAGATGGAAAGATTGATAGCTGTACTAAAAAGAACACAATTGTAAAAAAATAATTTAAATATCAAATGTATCATTTTGTTATCGTTGACAGCGGAAAACTTTACATGATTGATTAAATCACGTTGCAAGATTCAATATCGTTGAATAAGAAAAGAAAAGTTTTTTGTAATGGATTGGTCCGAATGGAAACCAAGAGTTTCTATAAAGGACCTTGGAATGTGGCAGGAGCTTTTAGAGAGTACACAATAGAGTCTTGATGTAAGCTCTAATGCATGGAAGTGAAGCATGGAGTTGGCTAAAAACGGTAGAAAGTATATTAAATGCCGTCGAAATGCAATCTTTCAGACAAATGTGTAGCAAACAATGCATGATACATCACTCACTCCTTTCAATAACGTCATTCATCAATAAACTTGATTTTTCAGGAGATCGTTTTTAAAGTTAAAGAATATAATGAAATGTATTAAAAATAAATATCAAGCCACTTATTGAACTTTTATTGTACAACAGATCTTTTAAGGTTTCTTCTCCACTTGAAAAATGTTTATTATATATAAAAAATAATTAAACAATACCTTTTCTTCAAAATGCAAAAAGAACACTTTCTGCCGTCTAGCGAGTAAATATAAAGTTAAAAATATGCCGCTTTTGCTGGGATATAGTAAATTTTCTGGGCATTCCGAAAACATGCACAACTGAAAATTATCGATTTTAGATACATGACATTGTGGAAAGGAGTGGGTGATAAGTATAAATAATGAAGTTATTAAAAAAAAAGAAAAAAAGAATGCAAGGCTGAGATAAGCATTAGCAAGAAAAAAGGTGGAAAAATATGAGGTAAATGTAGTGAGGAATGGTAGCAAAAGAAGACTGTGGTAAATTTGGCATGATGAAGTATTAAATACAGTAAAATTTATGAACTAAGAGTGGTAGGTAATAAAGCAGTGAAAGACCAAAGAAAACATGGCATTATCAAGTATTTCAAATAATTTAAGATGGTCAGTATAGAAGTAGAAATAATCGGCGGGTATTTGCGAGATGATTGTGAAAAGGCGAAAATCGTTTGCAAACACAGATTGGTGTGGCATTCTATTCTCTCTACCTACCCCTCCAAAAATGGCGTGATGGTTATACAGTCAGTAACTTTAAAAAAATCTTATATTCACATTCAGCAGGAAATTACATCGGAAAAAACGTAACCATAATTTCCACCCTTCAATTAAAAGAAAAAGAGGTATTGTCTATTCCAGTAGCGTATTATGTAAATCGAAATATTCTTCTTTATGACCCCTTCCCAGTATAAGGGTTGTCACGTAGGGGAGGGTGTGTTAACAGGATATGTAGGGTATTAAATTTTAATACGTTAACCCGCTGTAGAACAATATTAAATATTTATTTTAAAACACATCGTTTGTTAAAATGAATGTCAAACGTAACATACATGCTGAATAAATAATTAGATATTTTACATTAGCATTTGAAGAAGAATATGGATGTCTGGGCATTTACAGGGCTTACGACCGTCTTAGCCTTGGTTAAGTGATCACTTCATCAAAAGATGTCTCTTGTGTCTTCTAGTGATTCTCGTACAATATTTCGAAATTAGATCATATATTTGGAACTTCCAAGAATTTAAGTAGTGTAGTTGTCAATTATGGGTGGAATTAAAAGATATGATTATTTTAAGAGGATTGATTGAAAAGTACGATTATTTTAAACAACGATTTTTTTGTAAAATCAATTTTCAATCCTTTATTTTTGCTCATCAACTACATTTAAAAGAATTAAAAAAATTAACATTTGCAGTGTTGCAGTGCAAATTTTAAATTGATTAAAACATCCAAAATCTATTGGAAAATAAACATTATTCTGTTTACAGTGACTGTACGGTGTGTTTTAATGAAATGTTAATTAATCTTTGATCGTTTAATCAGGCCTCATGCATTAAACATGCAATCACTCGGACATAGTATTCGTTCACATATGAAATCGCACAAACGTGGCCAAACACACTACGCGATCTTTCTCCGTGCAAATGCCTACTCGAATTTTGCTAATTTTGAACAAATGTTTACAGGAAAAGCAACCAATGAATCATGCAAATCTGATAAACATACAAACATGAAATTTAAACATTCATTTCAACGCTTTTAGTTCATTTAATATTCCTCTACAGATCAGAAAAGTCAATAAAGATCACTCAGATGAATGTACAGACAATTAAAAAAACAAATTTACTTATTTTCTTTTGGCTTGTACTCTTTTAGCCTCTACTTAGCTTCTTAGTCTTAATTTGTTTCGTCGCAGCGAATATTTTTAAATGATTGTAATTAGATTTAAATGTATTATTTTGTAAAATGTATTATTTGTTATAATATACAATAATATAGAGATAAATAAATTTTTTGTTTGCACACGTGTTTTTACGTAACTTTATTGTTTGTCAAAAAAAGGGGAGACTTGTGATTTGCCAAGATTTTAGAATTTTTCTCAAAAAAAAAGTTGTCTTCAACTATGAAACTTCTGTATATTGTAAAAAATAGGATAGTTGGCATTTTTGTCAAAGCTTTTTACAAATTTTTGTTTACTCACTCAACTAAACTTAATAATCACGATGGCTTAATGAATTTTTTACACCGATACAAGTTCTCTGAAATCGACAGGTGTCTGTTTGATGATGTAACGTCGTAAAATATATCTCACCTGTTGATGCAATGCCTCCTTTGCAGATTCCGTAGAATGAAGCTTAAGATTCTGAGAGCATCATTGCGACATCGGATTCGTGATAATCCATAAATATCATTTAAAGATTAGGCATTGTGGAAAAATATATTGATTATTAAATATAATAAACATTTTACAGTACCAAAAATTAATTTAGTTTAATTACGTAACACACGACTAGTTTTGAAAACTACAGATGTTTTCATGTGCAGGTGAAAAGTAAAACTGTGTGTAATGAAATAAAACTCATTAAGCGGTGTTAAATTTTTTCAAAGTTGATGTTTATTTATTAAATTAAAATAATTGCGTAAGACCACTTTTTGTGAAAAAAATTGTAAACACGATATGTTTCGATAAAAATAGATATTTTTTTAATTATTTTTTTTATTAGAGAATTCAAAAGGTCAAGTTTTTCGGATAACCCGCTTTCCGGTTAATCGGACCCCGGAATATCGGGAGTGTACTGTTTTCCTTTTGAGATGCTCTCCTATTCTGTCTCACAATAAATCTATTTCATTCTTCATTTTTAAGAAGTTTTACTGTTATTTAATAAGTAATCAGTTACTTAATTTTATAAAATAAAACAATTTAATAATTAAAATTTAACTATGTTTTAAAATCATTTTAAAACAAAGTAACATTTAAATTATAAAATGGAAAATCACAAAGTTAGTGCTTCAAATATAAATTATTAAACAATTTTGTTTTTTAACAATTTTTTAATGGTACATTTTTTCTCCAACCGGTTTCGACAAGAACCTTGTCGTCATCATGGTTAAAAACGCTTTTTTTTTTTTAATTTTATCCCTTATTCGCACTCAGTGATGCATAGGGCACTGCATCGTAGCAAGGCAGTGTTATATTGATCGTTTATTGTATGAAGGCAAGGTGATCAGCCCTGGGCTTCTTGAATCAGTCTAGGGTGATAAAAAAAAAATTTGAAGGGAAAATCTTGTTTATTTATTTTGTACCCTCCTGAGAATTGAACACGGGAACTTCAGTACGGTAGCCAAACGCACTGACCACCACACTATGAAGGTGGATAAGTACTTCAAACAAAATTGTTTTATTTTATATAGTTCATGAAATGTGCCACAAAGTATCTGCGAAAAACATTGAAGAAATTACTTACTTCTTTCAGATGCAAAGGGTGTATGGAAATATCAAATGTATTTTTTGGATACTTAAAAGAAATTCCTGATTTACCTAGAGAAAGAATTATTTATTATTTTAGGACTAAATTGAAATATTTCATAATCAAATATTTCACACTTCGTTTAACAGCCTTAATTCAATGTCAGGTTTGTTAACATTCCCATTCTTTCCGAAAATGTATTAAAGGTTTTTCTTTTCATAGTATGGAAGAAGCACTCCGACAGGGTAGAAGTATCTACAACACATCGACTCAATGAAATGATGGTCTAAAATCTGATAAATCATTTTATTTGTTTACTAGCTGTACTCAGCTACACGTTTCTGCGTTTCAGTCTTATAAAATTGAAAAGAAAGAGGAGAAAAAACTATAATATGTATAATTTTACAACGCTTGTTTGGTAAACAATATTTTAGCGGATGTTAAGAAGCACATTTTTTGTCATGAGCATTGCTGTTATATAGTTTAACAGATGCCGCTGCCATTAGGTTAAAAAAAACTTAAGGTACTTCTTAAAACCACGCAACGTCAATTTTAAAGCAATCGATACATAACTTTAGGATATAATAAAAAAAAAATGAAAAAGCGCATATTATTATGCTCAATTTCACATTTTTTGTTGGTATATATCGCCCACTCCTTTCAAGAACGTCATAAATCAAAAAACTAGATTTTTCAGTAGAACGTTTTTAAAGATCAATAATATCATACAATGTATTAAAAATAAATATCAACCCACTTATTGAACTTTTTATTGTATTACAGATCTTTTTAGGTAAAACCTGAAGGTTTTTTCTCTTTTTGAAAAATATGTAGTATATTTAAAAATATAATTAAACAATACCTTTTCTTAAAAATGCAAAAACAACACTTTCTGCCCTGAAGCGGGTAAATATTAAGTTAAAAATATGTCTCTTGTGCTGGGATATAGTATATTTTCTGAGCATTCCGAAAACATGCACAACTGAAAATTGACAAATTTTGATTTATGACGTTCTTGAAAGGAGTGAGCGATATGTATGTACATATATTAAACATAGGGAAGGTAAATGTAAAAAATACATTACAGCAACACCCAGACCAAAAGAAAAAATACATTTCTTGAATTCATTTTGCAATTGGCGGGAATTGAACCCGCGATGCCAGTATCGCAGTCAAGCGAGTGTAAATATAAAAAATAAACAATTACTGTATTTTTGTCAACGCAAATCCTTTTATGTTATAAATGTCAGAATGCCCACTGGCAGACAGATCCTTGACTCGAAATTTCAATTTGTAAATTCGAAACCAGAAATCTCAACAATGGCTGGATCAGTCGGCGGACATGAAGGATCCAATTCAAATTTTATTATCCTCGAAGCAATAAAAGACTGGGAGAAAGGTGGGGAAAGGCAGACTTGAACATGCAGGGTTCGTAACTTGAATTCAGTTTTAAAAAACTCTTATTAAATACCACTTATTGAGTTTTATTTTATTACACACGACTAGTTTCGAAAACTACAGATGTTTTCATCTACAGGTGAATTGTAAAATTAACGAGCAAAAAACTATTCAGGTATATAATGAGGTTTCATTCAAACCCTTATCCGCACTCCAATGGTGCATAAGGCACTGCTTTATAAAAAAAACAGTATTATCTTGATCGTTTACACATGAAGGAAAGGTGATCAGCCCTCCGCTTCAGGTACTAATCCAGGGTAAAATTGATTAAATATTACAGTGAAAAAAATTAATTATATTTATTTGACCCCCCTGGGAATCGAACCCGGGACCTCCAGAACGGTAGCAGAGTAGACTGACCATTACACTACGGAGGCGGACATTATGAGGTTGGTTGGGTAATAATACACGAATTGGGTTTTATAAATAAAAAATTGATATCTCAACATAGATGAAAAAAAAAATACAGAAGTGTGGGTATTTACAGGGCTTACATCTTGTCATAGCCTGAAGATAAATTATCACTTTACACAAGTGTAATATACACCATTTTACCCGTGATTGATAACCACACGCAAAAAGCATGTTTTCGTGTTTTTTTAATTGTTTTTTTCCTGTAATGGTAGATCATCTATTGAATGTAACAGTAACATATCGCTCACTCATTTCAACAACATCAAATATAAAAAAAACTAGATTTTTCAAGAGATCGTTTTTAAAGTTCAAGAATACAATAAAATGTATTAAAAATAAATATCAAGCCACTTATTGAACTTTTTACTGTGCAACAGATCTTTTTAGGTAAAATCTTTAAAGGTTTTTTCTCCATTTGAAAAATGTTAAGAACATTCAAAAAAAAAATTACCAATACCTTTTCTTCAAAATGCAAAAACAACACTTTCTGCCCTATAGCGGGTAAACCTTAAGTTAAAAATATGCCGCTTTTGTTGGTAAACTACATTTTATTGGCATTCCAAAAACATGCACGACTGAAAATTTACGATTTTTGATATTTGACGTTGTTGAAAGGAGTGAGCGATATGTAATACTAAATACTGCTAATGGCTGACAGCGTGCTTTTTGACAGCAGTTGAAATATAGTATACTACATGCATTATGAAATTAAACGAATTTCGAACGTGTATTATCTCTCATTCTCCCTATCATTCAAAGTTCATTTTATGTAATACCACTCAAAATACTACTTCATGACTACCGGTTTCTGAAGAACTTCGGAATAAATTTTTAACTGTATTTTATAAAATTAATATGCCATTTTAACTTTAAAAGCCTTCAAAATTTACCTCAAGGTTCGCAATATTTGTAAATAAAAATTATAAAAAAATTTATTCACTATTGGACATAGGATTCCTTCAAAACCTCCCATCTCTTCCATAAAGAAAATGATGTTTAAATGCGTAAACAAATATCTCGTTGAAAATTTCCTAATCAAAATGAAGCGGTGGTTACATCAGTAAACAAATTAAATGGTCCCAAAATGTGCTTTGGTTTTCTCAATCAAGTTTTGGTAATTAGGTGAAGTTCTTCAATGTAAACATATGTTCTCAGTTAATAATTTTATTTCTTTAATTAGGAGTAAAATTAAGTCTTGTGCATGGAAATTGAAATTTGTATTTTATAGTAACCAATTACAATATTATACTAGAAAATAAGAATGATTTGTGTGACTTGAAATTATATAAAAGGGGGAAATTTTGTTAAAAAATTAGACACTGGATTATACACCCTACCGATGAAAAATCAATATTATAGATGTCTGTTTTTGTATTAAAGAAAATAGAAATCTGAGCTTCCCAGAGCTTACAACCTGGCATTTGGCTGGCTTTAGTGATCAATTCATACACTTGTGCAACGTTCACCATTCTGCCCTATATTAAAAATCAATTTTCCATTAATTTTTGATATTTGTATAAATGCTATGGTCTTTGACTCCTTTCACTTGTAGATACTTAATCACTCAATTTAGAAGTATGGCTGATAGTTATACCATTCTAAGGAAGTATGGCTGTGGCGCTGTCAGTTGAAAAACTTGTGAAGTATATAAGGTCCGAAAAATTTGAGCTACTAGCGTGATAACGATAAAAATAAAGAGACGAATTTCATTGTATTAAAGGCGGGAAATTTACCACGCCATCATATACCACAAAGTGTTTTTCTTTAAATACAACAGACAAAATGGTCGTCAACAGTAGGTACTAAAGCTAAATACTATAGTGAAAATCATTTTATTTATTTTATTTTATTTGTTCGGGAATTGTACAGCTTACATATAAAAAAAGATATAATATACAATAGTTACATTAACAATAATAAACAATTCATTTTATTAACAAAAATAGTTACCTACGTTAAAAAAACCCAATTAAATAATTCCACATTTATGTTATAAACCTATTAAAAAACATTAAGAGATTTAAAAAAGGGGTAAGATAAAATATAATACATTAAGATCATTGAGTGATTTTCAAAAAAACGTATAACTATATATTGAATAGTAAAAAGAAATGGGCAGCCCTACTTAAACATGATTGCAGCAAAGCTGACCAGAGACAC
This sequence comes from Brachycentrus maculatus, assembly GCF_059751285.1. Classification (NCBI taxonomy): domain Eukaryota; kingdom Metazoa; phylum Arthropoda; class Insecta; order Trichoptera; family Brachycentridae; genus Brachycentrus; species Brachycentrus maculatus. Next base: position 232,642 of record NW_028280833.1, on the reverse strand, counting down.
ATTGTTGATAGGAATGGGGGTTCCTTCCCCACCCTTGGGGGTCATTTCCTCAAGAGGGGGTCGTTCCTACAACTCCAGGGCGCTCCTTATCGTACCGGAGACGTCCCATCACGTGGCTGACACGCAATGTTCACTTTTAAAGCAAATCAAAAGGATTAGGTACAAAAAACGAATCTCCCCCGTGAATACAGGCCTGTCTTGTTTAATCCCTTATTAAATGCAAACTGTCTTCCTTGATCTTCAATCAAATAAACTAACTGTCCAGTAGCCAAGGAAAAGATAAACGCAAACAAAGAAACCAAAAGTTGAAATTAGAAAGGGGAATGTTGATATCTGTTTACTAATCTTTTGGCAAGCTTATTCTTTAAATCATTATTTAAAGCACTCACTTTGTACTTGCAACATATAAAATTGGACTTATCTGCAAACACAATGTAGGTTTAAACAACATTGCACAATTTATGGCCAAAAAATTAAGGCAATAATCATTTTCAAAATATTTTTTGACATCTCATCAAAGATGAAGAAGAATATGGAAGTCTGGGTATTTACTGGGCTGACTATAAAATGACAATGAAAATAATGTGAAAATAACTTCTGTAACTGAAGATAATCCATATTATTTTGGTATTTTCTGGCGTTTCTCATATGTGTGATTATAATACAGGATTCGGACCTCACAAACTAATATAAGAGTTTCTGATTGATTAAAAGCTTCTTTACATCTCACCAATAGATGTCTCTAGTGGAGTTCTAGTGATTCAAGAACAAGGTTTCTGAATTGGTTCATTTTTTTTTATATTCATTTAATATATTTACATTTTTATTTATAACATAATAACATTTGAATCATTTATACATATGTAGAACTTTTATATTTCGATTCGCTGTGCCTCATATATTTAGAACTTCCAAGAATTTGAGTAGTGTGGTTGTCAATAACGGGTAGAATTGGTGAATGTTACACGTGTGTAAAGTGATCACTTAAACCAGCCTATGACGGTCGTCAGCCCCGTAAATGTCCAGACTTCCATACTTGGTTAAGTGATCACTAGTATCCTCTTTACACACGATGTCAAAAAATAATATGAAAATAACTCCTGTAATTGGAGATAATCCAGATTTTGTGAACAAGTATTTGGACACACTCAAAATGTTGTTAACAAGTATTTGGACACACTCAAAAGGTTTGAAATAATTATTATCATATTGTAATATAATATACAAAAAAAACACAGTGTCGGGTTGTGGTCCCGTAGTTATTGTTGCGGACTCTTAAGTCAGAGTTTCTCGGTTCGAACCCACTCTACCACAATTTGATACCTATTTCTAATAATGAACAGCTTAGGCTCAAAGAAATAGTAAGCAATTGAAATATTTGTGTAAATAATAAATACATAAGTATATCTCATTTAAAAAAAACAGAAAAAAAGATAGGTTTTTCCAAAGATGTAATTTTTATTTGACAAGTGACCGGGTTTCTTTGTAACCGACATCATCAGACTGGTGTGAGACGAGACAAAATTGTTATACACTCAAGAAGGCAGGGATTAAAAACCATAATTTTCTGACAAAATTAATTTAAATTGAATAATTTAAGTATTGTATAATAATAACAATTACATTTAAGTTTTGGTAAAGGTTTTAAAACCGCTTTAAATTTTGTCTTTCCAGTCTGATGATGTCGATTATGACGAAACCCTGGTCAAATAAAATTTATGCGAATAAACTATAGAGTTTTTATTTAATTCTATTAGATGCAGTTTCACCAAGAAATGTCAGTACAAAACTTATATCTAATAATTAATAGTTTTGTATAGTTTATATATGGCCATATTCGTAAAATGCTTCCTCAAGGATGCATCACTGTGATTAACCTGTTTATCTGAAGGGAGGTACCAAACGACATCAGTTCATATTTGTATGGAAATCGTAGTACGCAGCTCGCAGCAAGAACCAACTCGCCGCCAGCTGAGTCAAGTGCCACGTTTGTTTCATCGCGCCGTCAAGCACCGATTGAAAACGGCATCTGTTCAGCGAATTGCCTGAATCAGATCAAACTAAAGCGGTGTAGTCTAGTTGTCTCTGCTAAATAAAAGCTTTCTCAATTTAACATAGATGGGTCTTATGAACCCATATATCATAGTAATATTTGTAATAATTCCTAAAATTTGAGTAGTGTGACTATCAATCATGGGTAGAATGGTAAATGTAGTACGTGTGTAGTATAAATGTAGTGTAGTGTAAATGTATGTGTGTAGTGTAAATGTAGTGTAGTGTAATTGAAGTGATCACTTAACCAGCCCATAACAAGTCATAAGTGCTGACCCAGACTTCTATATTTTTCTTCATTTTTGTTGTGATGTCAAAAAATATAATGTTTTTTTTCTCCTTAAAACAGCAGAAGATTTTTGGAAGTATATGTATAAACAAACACGGGTAGAGAATTGTATTGTAAGAGCAAAACCTTTTGAACCCTCTGAAACAAGGTTTCAGACCTTAAATGAAGGTCCCAAACAAACAAAACTCAAATAAATCAAACATGAATCAGTCCAATACAATATTCCAAGGAATTCAACAGACACAATGGGGCTGGGACATGTGTGTCTAGAGGGGTCTGATACGACCAATGAATCGAGGTGGTAGTGTTAATCTTAGATAAATAATTCTGAGACCTTAAATTTTGACATTGGAGTACACACATCATTGAAGAGGGGTTACGCTTTTAAAATAGACACTGATTTAAAAATCACAAACTTATTTTACGTGAGAGTATAAATTCTAACCTTTATCCGCACGCAATGGTGTATAGGGCACTTGATCGTTTGTGAGCAGTGATTTTACAATCGTTAAATACATGAAGGAAAGGTGATCAGCCCTTGGCTTCAGGTACCAATCCAGGGTAGTATATATATAAAACACTCTTCCTTATCATTCATCGTGGCAATTGTGTAATACCACCAAAAATCTTTACTTCACAACTAAAAGCTTCAGAATAACCATTTAATTATCAAGTCAACTATAGCTTAAAGTCGACGTGATAATGGAACGAATATTCCGAAACCAGTAATCGCAAAGCATGGTTTTTAAGGGGCTTATTACACACAACGAACGATGAATTATATAATATACTAGGTAAGTGTTATATTATCATACCACAAAATAAACAATGCTTTTGAAATACAAAATATTGTCAAATATACAATATATTATGTATTATTAAAATTTGTTCATTTTTGCTTTAAAATTTTGACACAACCTTATTTTTAATGAAACTCGTATTTTTCAAACACTCGTACACCTGTGATAGCTTTTTGATTTCGACTCTTGACATGACTACTTTCAAGTATTTGACATATCGCTCACTCCTTTCAACAACGTAATATTTAAACAAATCGTCAATTTTCAGTTGTGCATGTTTTTGGAATGACCAGAAAATATACTATATCTCAGCAAAAGCGGCATATTTTCAACTTAATATTTACCCGCTACAGGGCAGAGAGTGTTGTTTTTGCATTTTGAAGAAAAGTATTGTTTAATAATTTTTTTAAATGTACTAAATATTTTTCATATGGAGAAAAAACATTCAGGTTTTACCTAAAAAGATCTGTTGCACAGTAAAAATTTCAGTAAGTGGCTTGATATTTATTTTTAATACATTGTATTATATTTTTAACCTTTAAAAACGACCTCCTGAAAAATCAAGTTTTTTTTAAATTATGAAGTTGTTGAAAGCAGTGAGTGATATTTGAACTTGTTTAATCTCTCTCTTTAAAAACTTTTCACTAATCCTTTTTAATTTTTCATTGTTATAAATAAAAAAAATTGCACAAAGGTTCATTCAGATAAGCCAATTAAAATTTATATGTTTATGATTAAATATGGTAGACATATATTTAATGAACACGTCATTGCAAAGGAAGAGAGATATAAAAAGGATTTATTATATGAAAGAGCTTTGTAAACATTATTACGTGTCTTTACGTTTCAAAAGCAGATACTTTCACAATGTAGGTATTTTTGTTATATCATCATTTTCTGTATATCAAAATCATAATTTAAATAAAGTATATTTTGAATCTAGAAAAGACAATTTTTAATATCATGTGAATTAAAAATTTAGTTTTCCAAATACCATTTTTGAGTAATTTTACGTAAATAATTGAAACAATTATATTATTTCATTTTTACCAGAAGATGAAAATATATGTAAGTTTTCGAAACTAGTCGTATATAAATAAAACGTGGTAAAAAGTGGTATAAAGTGGTATATTCAATGATTAAAAAAAAATTAATAATAATGAAACATTATTCTTTTTATTTATTCTATTGGAAACTGGATTGTTCTACGGATCATATGTCAATTTTATAGGCATCTCAACTTGAGATATTTTTTTCTTCATATTATTTTACGAAAAAATATGGAAGCTTAGTATCCCATGAAATACTCAAGTACTTCAATGTTTTAGAATTAAGTACATAAATCCTGATGATGACAAGGTTCTTGTCGAAACCGGTTGGATAAAGTGAACCATTAAAAAGTGGTAAAAATAAAGTTGTTTTATTTTATAAAATTTATAAAATGTGCCATAAAGTATCTGCGGAAAACTTTCAAGAAAACTTTTAAACAATTCAATAATGCTTTACTCATACCACCCTAACCAATAACCCAGTACTGTAGAATACACGACGTAAAGCGTGGTAAATTTTTGCTAATTCTTTTGTAATCTTACTCTAAAATAATACATTGCCTAGTTCTCAAGTTTCCCGGTGGAATATTAATATATCCTTAATAAGACAAGAATCTTCAGGCCGTTAGACCGCGGTATCTGCGAATACAAGGGAACTATACGTAAACGGCCTTGTATCCAGGGACGCATACCGCCAAATTACTTTCAGTCGAATCCAATCGAATTTATAATCATATAAGTTATCAATATTTCCTTGAACACAATGTTTATTGTTATTATTCCAAGTTTTCTAACTGCTAAGATATTTAAGAGAGGTTTGAAATTTGTGAAAACTTGTAAGTATTATTGGTATAATTCCTACATTTTGTTCGAGGATTATTTTGATGTATCGAAAAACCAGCAACTGTGGAAAACTCATCGCCTGGTTTTATTTTAGTATAAAGACCCCAATCAGTTTTCTTCAAAAATTCTTTCAAATATATGTGATGAAAAACATTTTCGTACTTTATATTTCATAATAGTTTTTATTTATATTTTATGAAGTTATCTTCTACTACTAATGTTGCTACTGGAATCTCTTTGTAGGGGTAGGTAGATAAGATAGAACGTGCTTACATCTAAAAATTTAAATATTATTAAAAACTCTCTCTTAAAAATAACAAATTCGGAGTGAATCTCACATTCCAAATTCTTGAAGTAAACTATAAATATATATATATATATATACCAGTAGGTACTGTACACAACTAAACTATTATATGCTTCACATAATTCTCAACTGGTGAAACCACACTCAGCCATAATTCCAAATCTATTGATTACCCACCAACGTGTGAAAGGAATCAAAGAACATTGTGTTTGAATAAGTTTAAAAAAATCATGAATTAAATGTATCTTCAATAATTGGCAGGGTATTGAACGTTTCAAAAGAGTATAATAAGATCACTTGCCAGCCAAATGCTAGGTCACAAGCCATTATATGCTCAGACTTCCATCTTTTTTCACATAAAATGATAGATGTTTCATCTAATATTAAGACACTTATAATGCCGAGTATATTTATCATCTAAAAAATAAATTATTGTATTTTGTGTACGCCCTTACATATTTCCTTACCTTATTTCGTTCCCCACTTTTAAAGAAGATGCTTTCTAATATAAAATAATAGCTTTCCGTATTTACACCTCCTTTATGCCGACTTCGCATCTTAAAGAACATAATAACATAAAATATGACGTATAGGATACGCATTATTCCGAATTCTCCTCCGTAATTTACGATCAGTTTTTTGTATACTGATCCCAAAAATCCGCCTTGGAAATTAACGGTATACCCACATAACTAGAATATTCCTTCATGTTTTGGTCGAAAATCCTTTAAAAACGAAAAGGGGCATAAGGGAGTACTTACAAGCCTTAATGGCTGTCCCTGAAATAATAATCATAGCTAATATTGTAAATGTATACACTGTTATGAGTGTTTAATCTTTGTTCACAAATTCTGGGTTTGTCTCTATTGAGGGGTATATAACATTGAAATCTTGACAAAGATGAAGAAGAACGTGAAAATTTGGGTATTTACAGGGCTCACGCCTTGTCATAAGCTGACTTAAGTGAGTTCTTCTTCATCCATATTGAAATGAACAATATAAATTACTCAAAAAACTAAATAATTAACCATCACGCCACTTCTCCGCAACGGTAGGCAGAGAGAATAGAACGTCACACCTCTCTGTCTTTGCCAAAAATCTTCGCCTCTTCCACGTTCATGCTTCTCCTCATACACACCCGCCGATTGTTTCAACTCTACGATATAAATAGCTCCTCAATGGAGATAAACCCATAATTTGTGAAAAATTTAATGAACACATTACAAATATGGTGAATAAATACTTCGTCAAAATGTAAGTAAAATCAGTTTATAAATATATTTTTAGGACTCTACTCTATTATATACATATGTAATTACGTAGGTCTCCGCTTATTTAAAAACTTACTTAATTCAACCATAGATGATGCCTAAAAGTAGCATGCACATGTTGTCAATTGAAGCATAACTATGGCTTCCGAATTTTTAGTAGTGTGGTTGTCAATCATGGGTAGAATGGTGAATAAAGAAGAAGAAGACGTACGAATAATAATAAGAAGAAAGGAAAGTGTAATATAAACATAAATATTATAATCCTTTTAACTAACGTTATAAAAAATTAATACGATTAAATTATTTGTATCGGGTCCGCCAAATAACATTTTTTTTTTGAAAATGGGGCGCAAAACATCGAGTGTAGCTTCGGTTGTGTGGCACGTAGCGCCGTCCTGTTGAAACCAAATGTTGCCAATATCCTCCTCTTCAATTTTTGTGAACAAAAATCCGTTCAACATGGCCCGATAACGATCGCCATTGACTAACGGCCACTCCTTGCTCATTTTCAAAGAAAAATGGCCCAATTATGCCTCTGGACCAAAATCCGCACCAAACAGTGACTCGTTTTGGGTGTACCGGCTTTTCAATGTATGCGTGCGGGTTTTCTGTGCCCCAAATACGACAATTTTGCTTGTTTACATACCCGCCAAGATCAAAATGAGCTTCATCCGAAAAGATGATTTTTTTGGCAAAATCGGCATCTTCTGTAAGTCGAATGTCGCAATATTTCCCAGCGTTGTTCAAGCGTATACACAACCATATTCGCTCAGCGGAAGGATAAAACTAATTATCTGTCAAATCAGACATGAGCTAAATGTTACCATTCACGAAATAAGCACTAGTTAAAAAAAAAAACTTTAGATGGCGGACCCTATACATTAGTTACATTTTATTTCATCGTAGACATAATTACAAATAACAGAATAAAAAAAATGTACCCTTACTGAGATTTTCCATACCGAAGGCACATTTTACTATACCTACTAATTTATAAAACTACAACTAAGTTTTACAATCAAATATGACATGGCCGAATGATGCGATCTATTTAAAATTTACCAACTTCCATTATCCATTTATAAATAGCTTTATTATGCTTAGATTTTTAACAACATTTTGAGTGTGTCCAAATACTTGTTCACAAAATCTGGATTATCTCCAATTACCGGAGTTATTTTCATATTATTTTTTGACATCTCATCAAAGATCAAGAAGAATATGGAAGTCTGGGCATTTACGGGGCTGACGACCGTCATCGGCTGGTTTAAGTGATCACTTTACACACGTGTAACATTCACCAATTCTACCCATTATTGACAATCACACTACTCAAATTCTTGGAAATTCTATATATATGAACCAATTTAGAAACCTTGTTCTTGAATCACTAGAACTTCACTAGAGACATCTATTGGTGAGATTAAAAAAAAAAAAATTCTTAGATTTTTTAAGACTTATACGGTCGAAGCAAATTGTACAACCTAATTGTATAGTATGATCAAAGTTTTTTTTGCCAAAAGAGGTATGTGTTCGGTACCTAATTATTTAATACGTTTTTGTGTTATGGATCTTGAAATTCTATATGCGTTCCCATAAAGTGCGCCGATTGTGATTTGTGTGCTTTGTACAGTACAATAATATTAAACAACATTTTGTGTGTAGGTATCCAAACACTTGTTCACAAAATTGAGAATATCTCCAATTACAGATTAAAAATATTCCAGATTTTATGCACAAGTATTTGGACACACTCAAAATGTTGTAAATAAATTATCTGGTCAAATAAGCTTAAATTAAAAAAAATGAAAATGATATTTTCTGGCGTTTCTCATGTGTGTGTTTATAATCCAGGATTCGGACCTCACATACTAATAAAGAGTTTCTGCTCAATAAAAAGCTTCTTTTCATTTCACCAATACATGTCTCTAGTAAAGTTCTAATGATTCAAGAACAATGTTTAAAAATTGGTTTAAAAATATTTATAGAACTTCCAAGAATTTGAGTAGTGTGTTGTCAATAATGGGTAGAATTGGTGAATGTTACACGTGTGTAAAGTGATCACTTAAACCACCCTATGGCGGTCGTCAGCCTCGTAAATGCCTAGACTTCCATATTCTTCTTCATCTTTGATGTGATGCCAAAAAATAATATTATACGAAGTAATTATAATGTTTATCAATATTTCATTAATATATCTGTTAGCAAATAATCGTACCTTGTTAAGCAAATATACTCAACCGTAAAATTGGAAGATAGAAACAAAAATCAGATATATTTACAAAAATAAAATACACAGGTATTTTTTGTTTGATAAAATAAAAACAAACGTTTGGTTAATATCGTTGTATCTGTATGAAGAATCAATAACAAGGGTTGATTATAACGGAAATTTAGTTTAATTAACAAATATTGATTTTAGCCTTTTTGAGTATCGTTTTGTTTGATTTGTACCGTATGTGTAATTAAATATTTGGCCTCATTTGTCAATTCGGAGAGATGAAACAGAATATATTTTTAATGGATACATCTCATTTTTCTAACCCGCAGGAAACTCGGATTAATTGGAGCGAATCATTAATTTAAACAAGATATGCGTAATTTTTTACATGTCCTGAAATTGTAAACCTTGCTGTCCTTGTCAGAAATTATTTTGTTATTTTATTCACGTATCGCTCACTCCTTTCAAGAACGTCATGAATAAAAAAACATGATTTTTCAGGAGAACGTTTTTAAAGTTTGAAAATATAATACAATGTATTAAAAATAAATATCAAGCCACCTATTGAACTTTTTACTGTGCAACAGATCTCTTTAGGTAAAACCTGAAGGTTTTTTCTCCATTTGAAAAATATTAAAGATATTAAAAAAAAAATACACAATACCTTTTCTTCAAAATGCAAAAACAACACTTTCTGCCCTGTAGCGGGTAAATATTAAGTTAAAAATATGCCACTTTTTCTGGGATATAGTACATTTTCTGGACATTCCGAAAACATGCACAAGTGAAAATTAACGATTTTCGATTTATGGCGTTCTTGAAAGGAGTGAGTGATATGAAATATAAAATGTGTGCCCATATTGTGAACTTATATTTAAGCTTAAAATACACGAAATGAATAATGTTAGAAAATTAATACCAAAGATTTATAACAATTGTTCAACATTTTAGTCACTATCACTTTACACAATTTTCTATATAGGTACTACAAATTATGTTATTTGGTAATAGAAGCTGAAAAAGACCAAGGAAAACTTGACATGATCAAGTTTTTCGATTACTAGAAAGTTGTTACACCAAAAAATGATATAGGATTGTGATGTGTGTAATTATTTGTTAAATATTAACTAGAGTAACTAAAAAAAAAAATCCGCCTCCGTAGTGTAATGGTCAGCACGCTCGGCTACCGTTCTGTAGGTCCCGGGTTCGATTCCCAAAGGGGGTAAAATAAATATAAGTGATTTTTTCAGTGTTATATTTATTCAATATTACCCTGGACTGGTACCTGAAGCGGAGGGCTGATCACCTTTCCTTCATGCGTAAACGATCAAGATAACACTGCGTTTATATGACGCAGTGCTCTATGCACCACTGGGATGCGGATAAGGGTTTTTTTTTTTAGTGTTACTAACCATCATACCACTCACCGATGGGGTAGGCAGAGAAAATAGATCGCCACATCATTCTGTATTTTCAAACATTTTTCGCCTTTTCCACATTCATGAATTTCCTCATACATGCCCGCCTATTGTTTATACTCTTAAACGGATTACTTCTAAGTATTTGAAATACTTGCCAAGTAAATACCATGCCAAGTGTTCTTTGGTCTTCCTTTGATTCTTTTTCCAAATACTTTTTTCAGTTTTTAAAAGGTTTTCCAGGTCTTAATTTGCTTATATTTCTAACTTCATTCGTATCAACATACAACATTTAATTATACAACATTAGATCATTTAAATTATAATATAAGTAATGCATTTTTCAGACGTAAAAATCTACAATCTGGGTACAAAATTGAATCTGATTAAAGCATTGAAATACTCGTAGCTGGATGTACAAACTCATATGTTTCTCACACAAAAGCTGTTTGCATTGCTATGTTTTTGCAAATAAACGTGATGATAGTGATCTGTATTTCGGAAACTGGGTCCTACTCTTGATATTTCGACGTAGTTTTACAAACTCAAATCTGGTCGTCACATTTTTCCGAGGAATCGTAAATATATTTTAAATGTACCTAACAGAAAATTTTAAATATGATAATGCTTCATCACATTTGTAATTAAATACTGACTTTAATAAAAACAAAATCCTTAAATTTTTCAGTCAAATCTTTCAGTTCTCTACAAATGTAGATGAGGTACTGCAATACTTTGAGTGTCTACAAATCTTATTTTTTGACATCTCCTCAAAGATGAAGAAGAATATGGAAGTCTGGATATTTACGGGGCTGACAACCGTCATAGGCTGGTTAAAGCTTAAGATTTTATCACTTTACACACGTGTAACATTCACCAATTCTACCCATTATTGACAACCACTGTACTCAAATTCTTGGAAGTTCTATATATATAAATCAATTTTCGAAACATTATTCTCGAATCACTAGAACTTCACAAAAGATCTAGATATTTTGGTGGGATGAAAATAATATGAAAATAACTCCAGTAATTGGAGATAATCCAGATTTTGTGAAGTATTTGGACACACTCAAAATGTTGTCTGCAAATCTTCGCCTACAAATCTAGGTTTGTCCATTAAGGAGTTATTTGTAATGACATCTCAACAAAGATGAATAAGAAACTTGGAAGTCTGGGTTTTTATGGGGATTACGATCTGTCGTAGGCTGGTTTGAGTGACCACTTTATTCAAGTGTAGTTTTTACCATTCTACCCATGATTGATAAGCTTAATTTTTTAAAATTTGTTCTTCTAAATAAATTATAGATACTGCTGCGTACTCGCACATGAAGCGATGTGTGAATCATATAGCATATATGAATTCCAATAATATATTATAATTCTACCAAATTCTAACACATTTGAGTAGAGTGGTTGTCAATCATGGGTAAAATGGTGAATGTAGCTTTTGAAAGGTCGTTAAGCCTGTAAAAAAACAGACTATTTCTATATTCTTCTTTATCTATGTTGAGATGTTAAAATATACAAATTAGACCTACGTGTAGAAACCCCGATTTGTAAACAAGTGTTTGGAAACATCCAAAATTTATATTTTTAGTTTTTTTAAAACAATAAAGTTTAATTTAATACAATATAAAGTGGTGATGGGTTAGCTTGATTTCAATGACGTCGAGTTTGAAAGTGATAATTACGTTTATCGTAAATTCGACGCTTGGGGCAAAATGTTTTATCATTCGATAAATATTTTTATTGAACATTTAATTAACCCATGTAATGGACATGTCGCTCACTCCTTTCAAGAACGTCATAAATCAAAAAACTTGATTTTTCAGGAGAAGGTTTTTAAAGTTTAAAAATATAACACAATGTATTAAAAATAAATATCAAGCCACTTATAGAACTTTTTATTGTGCAACACATCTTTTTAGGTAAAACATGAAGGTTTTTTGTCCATTTGAAAAATATTTAATATATTTAAAAAAATAATTATACAATACCTTTTCATCAAAATGCAAAAACAACATTTTCTGCCCTGTAGTGGGTAAATATTAAGTTAAAAATATGCCACTTTTTCTGGGATATAGTACATTTTCTGGGCATTCCGAAAACATGCACAACTGAAAATTGACGATTTTTGATTTATGACGTTCTTGAAAGGAGTGAGCGATGTGTTTATAAAATTTTATACGTTGGAAATAATTAGTCACAAGAGATTTTATGAAAAAGTTATATTTACCAAGTAAAACTTAAATTTAAAAATGTAGAGTTATTACATAAGTGAGTAGTTACGGTATTAATTTTGTGAAATGACATGTTGATTATTTAAAAAAAATTAAACACTTGAATAAACCACTTGATGAGTTTTATTTATATATACGACTAGTTTCGAAAACTTCCAGACATTTTCATCTTCTGGTAAAAATTTATTAAAAAAAAAAAAAAAAATGAATTGCCAGTACGGCGAATAAGGCAAATCTTTACATAAAACTGAACATAAAATACAAAAAAAAAATTGTATATTTATTTTGTTCCTTTATTTCCCCCCCTTCGTCCCTTTATTTATTAACCTTTATATACCCCTAAATATATTTTTTGTTCGTAAGTTTTAATTTTTACCAGAAGTTGAAAACATTTGCAAGTTTTCAAAACAAGTCGTATATATAAATAAAACTCATTAAGTGGTATATTCAAGTGTTTAATTCAAAAAATAGTTATTACCGTAAAGTGATTGCCGAATCAATTAATGAAATAAAAATAAAATATTTAATACGAAAAAGTATCACGTGCGAGTACTAATGTTCATATGTTCAGGAATCACCCCTTTCAGTGAGCTACTGCATTAGGGATGATTGGAACCCAGTTCCTGTAATATTAAGTACTAGTTCACTACACACAGGTTTTCCGTCTGGCATTGCTACATTTTACTATAAGATTAATGGACGTCAAAATTAAGAAAAAATATTTTAAACTTCTCTTGAGGTGCAAATGAAGGCATGAAAAGTGATGGATTCGCTGAAAATTTTATGTATTTGACAAATGCGTGGCAGAGTTAAGATAGCGAGTCAAAACTCGGGAAAATAATTTAACAAAGGAAATTAACTTCGAGAAAGTGAATAAGAGAACCTATTCAAATTATAATGGAAGAAAAATTGAGGGGTCGGGGTGAGAAAAACTTAACGGAGATTGAAATTTTCAATCGAATTAATTATATTTTTAATCCGCTTTGAAAGTAAGTAGGTACCTTTATTTTTTTCGAGCTTAAAAATATTAATAAACGAAATATTTTATTATTTCTTTAATACCTAGCTTCATCTGATCATTTCTGTGGCTCACTCTTGTTAATCCGGTGTTCCCGGTGTTGTGTACCTTATAAATATCTCTACAAATATAGTTAATACAAGGCTAAGATTTCAAGTATTTCTCCTTAATATACTTACGCATTGATTTAAAAAATAATATTAATAATAATCATAATTTATTTGGTATATCGTAAGTATTTGGTGAATATCGGAAACAAATTCGCGGATAAACAGCATGTGAAGAGTGTACGGGAACTGGGAGACTATATTCGCATCTCACTCTTGCATACTTGCACTGTACAAGCTCGCGTGAGGAGCTCGAAGCTCAATGTTCTCTGGCAAGCGGCAGTAGCGTGGCAGTAGATTTTGGGCTTCCGACAAGAGTGGACCTATGCCTATTCTGTGAGCGTCGCAAGATGGGTTTTTAATGTTTTCAGTAAATAAATCTAAATTATGATTTTTTTTTACTTCATTCATAATTAATTAAGGAGATTAGCAATGAATGTCCGTATTTTTCCGATTTTAAATCTCAATTTTTTTATTGTGTAGTGACTACCCAACATCGGGACGCGCGTTTTATTTTAGCACCGGAAGGGAAAGGTTAATTGAAGAATAAAATAGAAAGCTCATATTTAACATATAATATATTTAATTTCACAATAGATACATGTAAAGCAATGAGATTTTTTTTAATATCTCATAATATCACAATTTAATATCACAAATATGCGAGAATATGGAAGTTAGAGCATTTACGGGTCATAGGCTGGTTTGAGCGATATGTAAAATTAAAATATATGATAAATAACTCCTTTGATTGAAGATGATTAAAATTTGTAAACAAGTATTTGGACACACTCAAAATGTTTTAAAATATTAAAAAATCTATGAATCAACAATGCAATTGAAAACATCTGTTAGTTTCTGAAACTAGTCGTGTGTAATGAAATATAACTCATTAAATGGTATTATACAAGTGTTTAATTAAAAAATATAAACATGACATTCAAAAAAGTTAATGCCGAATCAATAAATAATATCCAAGCCTTTGTTTGCTGTCGTTCCAGTTTATGTTTAAATCTCCCGTACAAAATTGAATCGATTTCTTATTATTATTGTGGCAACTATTTCAAATTTCAAACATTCCAGAATTTACTTTCATCCGTTATTGATAGTGAGATAAGTTTCGCGGGAAAGCTTACAAAAAATGCTATTACCGCAAATGGGGTGAGAATAAAAGAGTCTGAAAGATTCGGAAAAAGTTGCGAAGAAAAAAGATTCAAAGAGGGCACGAGTAATAAGAAAGTGAATTAAGGAAGCTTTTATTTATGTCCTGAACTTTTTACTGTAAAATTAAACATTATTTGAGGAGCCAGTGTTATACATAACGCAGAAAGAAAAAGTTTTGTATTTCGCGGTACTAGGGGTCAGTTTTATAAACGGCATTTAAAAACATGTAACAAGTTTTAACATACATTGACTACAGTAGCGTAGTGGTCAGCGCATTTGCCTATCATGCTGAAGGTCCCGGGTTCAATTACCCGAAGATATGCTTCTATTCCCAAATACATCAACCACATATTTTTTTATATGGTAAATGGTACATACTGTCCATCGAACCTCCGCTCTTAGTTTTTCCCTCTACCTTCTTCCCTTGACTCCCTTTATCCTTTGCCCTCCTTATTTTCTGTATTTTATAATTTATGATTTGTGTTTTTTGATAATGTTAATTTTAGATTTTTGTTTTTTAAATGTTCAAGGACCTACTATCTACCTTCTGATTGCAAAGAGCTATATATGGTATCACAAGTCTGTTTTTGGGTGGTTGGATGCTTTTTAGCAATAAGCACGCCAATGTACTTATTTCTTTTCTTTACATAAAGTTTAAATAAATAAATAAACAAAATTATATATATATATATATATATATATATATATATATATATATATATATATATATATATATATATATATATATATATATATATATATATATATATATATATATATATATATATATATATATATATATATATATATATATATATATATATATATATATATATATATATATATATATATATATAAATATATTATATTTGAAGCACTAACTTTGTCATTTCCCATTTTATAATTTACATGTAACTTTGTTTTGACATCAATATAAATATTTTATTAAAACTTAATTAAAATGTTTGCAAAAAAATACAAAATTTTGAATTCGCATTCATCTGATAAAAATAAAGGTCTAAATATATATTACACAAACAATAGACGACTTAAATAAGATTACTTACAAATATTAGAAATAAAAAGGCAATTAATAATCATTTACAATTAATAAATACACAAGTAAATGATTTTTCTAAAAGTCCGTTATTAAATCTCTCATTATCCCTGAACCCTTTTGACTGTGACTGCCAATCAACACAAAAAAATTGAGCCACTTGAGATCTACCCAAGCTCATTTGCCTAACCCTCAAAATATTTGGAATATTGTTAAGTATACAGGGTTTTAGTATTAATCAGTCTTGATAAAGAAGCGGTCAGCTTCGAAACCAGTAGACATTATAATTAAGTTATAATAAAATAATTATCGTGATTTTAAATCAAAGTTACATTTTAATTATAAAATGATACATGCTTATTCCAAGAAGTTGCATCGCCAACTAATAAAGGAATAAAAGAAACATATTTTGCATATCTTGAATGTTTTTCGAAGATACTTTGTGGCACGATTACAAAATAAAAAAAAAACCTTTACAAAATAAAAAAAAACTTTGTTTTAACCACTTTTTATAGGTACATTTTATCCAACCGGTTTCGACAAGAACCTTGTCATCATCAGGGTTTATAAACAGGGTGCATAAACTGACCCTTAATGTCATCTAATTTATTCCAGTAATGCCAAACCTTGAACGTGAACTCATGCGAATAATTTTTTCCGTTTCATTTCCCGAAAGAGTTCAATTTGGCTTTTAACTTTTGCAAACCCGTATTTGTACTGGTTTATGCTTTTTGGTAAAATACGAGTAATTCAACATTGTACTGCGGTTCACAACGAATGAGATAATTTTAGACATGGTAACCTGAAAATTGAGTTCTGGTATATATGCGATACACGTGTCATTTATCATATTAAATTTCATATCCGGGATGAATGTCATAATACAAATTATTTTAAAAATTAAACACCTGTATAATACCTTTTTTTCATTGTCGTTTCATTACGCATGACTAGTATCATCGACTCCATAGTGGTCAGCACCCTCAGCTACCCGAGTCCCGGGTTTGATTCCCAGAGAGGAAAACAAATATAAGTGATTTTTTCAGTCATATATTTACTCAATATTTCCCTGGACTGGTTGGTACCTGAAGCGGAGGACTGATCACCTTTCCTTTATGTGTTAACGATTTAGTTGATGCAGTGCCCTATACACCAAAAGGGTGAGAATAAGGGTTTGAAGAAGTTTGATCGATAGGTGTTACAAATATTATTTTTTGACATCTCATCAAAGATGAAGAACAATATGGAAGTCTGGGCATTTACGGGGCTGACGATCGTCATAGGCTGGTTTAAGTGATCACTTTACACACGTGCAACATTCACCAATTCTACCCATTATTGACAACCACGCTACTCAAATTCTTATTCCAATTCGTCAGCCCCGTAAATGCCCAGACTTCCATATTCTTCTTCATCTTTGATGAGATGTCAAAAAATAATATGAAAATGACTCCTGTAATTGGAGATAACACAGATTTTGTGAACAAGTATTTGGACATACTCAAAATGTTGTAGGTGTTACAAAAACTAATGAGCAAAATTAAAATCAGGTATAAATATTTTAATTTTTATATATTTTTATTATTATTCTTTTTTATTTTATTATTCTGTAATATAATTTTTTACAATATTATATTTTTTATGAACGCCTCACTAAGCACAGCTCTTGACGAGACGTTAATTTACATTATATAAAAATAAACAATATTTAGGAGAATATATAAATCCAGATAATACAAGCAATACAACACAAAACAAATTAAATTAATATAAACAAAATTATAAAAGTTATAAAAGAAATGTATAGAGGTGGGTAGAGTAATAAATAGAAGGAGGAAGTTTGAGGGATGGGACTTTTTAAAATAGGAACAAAGATAATAATGGTGACGTTATATTAATATTCAACGTAATATGGGGGGGAGGGGGTGAAATATATATTAGTGGTTTCTCACCCTAATATTTATTGAATATTATTCTGGACTGGTCCATGGAGCGCAGGAGTGACATTGCCTTCATGTATGTTACGATCACGATAACACTCCGCCAGTGTGATTTAGTGACCTATGCACCATTGGGTGCGGATAAGGGTAAGAAGAAGAAGATGAGCTACTTACAGATAAAAAAAATTGCTAATAAACTGCATCTAACTGATGTTATGTCAAATTGATCATTAATGATATGAAAGCAATATGATCAGTCGTAAGCTTTGTGAATTAGTCAATGGTAATATTAAATGTTTATTAGAGTGAAAATACACTTACGTTTAATTTTACCCTCTCATGGGAATCGAACCCGGAATCTCGAGCGCGGTAGTCAAACGCTGTAACTATTACATATGGAGGCGAACAGATAAAGAAACAGTGAAAAATATATTTATGTATAAGTTTATGTATGTATGTTTACATATGTGGATATATATGTATATATGTATGGATATATGTACCTTAATATGGTACCTTAATATAGTATTCTTGTATAGCGCCATCTTAATTCTTTTAACCAGATTTTGTTTATACTATCTACCATTTACTTAGCGTTTTATGAGCTCCTCCATACACTTTATGTTCAAGTACCATCTACCCTCTGATTGCAGCTACTAGTATATGGTATTACAGCTTTATAAGGTATCGAACGTTTTGACCAAAATCAAAAGTCTGTTTTTGGTCGGTCGGAAGATATTGCTTCTTAGTAATAAGCCCTCAAATGATTTTTTTCTCTGCATGAAGTTAAAATAAATAAATAAATAAAATAAAACTCAATTCTCTATAAAAGCAATTTTTAGGAGTTTTTTCCCGTTTTTTAAATCACATTTTCATATGGTGTACGGAGAGCGTGGAAGTTTTTGGTGTTGCAAGGGAAGGGTAATTATCGATAACAAAACTATGAGTATTTCAATGTTTTAGAATTATTACATAAACCCTGGTGATGACAAGGTTATTGTCAAAACCGGTTGGAAAAAGTGTATCAATAAAAAGTGGTTTAAGCAAAGTTGTTTTATTTTATAAAGTTTGTAAAATGTGCCACAAAGTATCTGCCAAAAACATTCAATAAAATAAAATGTTTGCAGGCACGCGTATTTTTTATGCAAAAACACGATATTTGTACTAAAATAGTGTGTTTTAAATAATTTCAATTATCAAATTATCGAAGCGAAAATCACTCGTGATTATGAATAATTACTTGAACCATATTCAGTTGTTGAAATTCCGGATTAAATTCTGCCACAAGAGCTGTTTATCCCCCACTAACGCCGAAATGATAACATGGACAATGCGGTCTAAATAACGATTATACAGGAGTATAGTATTTCAAATTCGCGTGGCTTTGGGCTCGCTTATTTCACAAGGATCTAAGTGTGACACAAAGCAAATGATCCTTTGGCGAATACAGAACGTATCCCGAGTATTGTTTGGCTCTTACTAAGTGATCCTATTTTAATGCGTAATCTTTTCATTCACTTTGGTTGGACTGTCGAAAACTATCAGTTTAATCCATTTATGATTGAATTTCAAGAAGACAGATTTAAAGCCCATCATTCTTATAAAATATATTATATATTTTATGTCCGCCTCCGTAGTGTAATGGTCAGCACGCTCGGCTACCGTTCTGAAGGTCCCGGGTTCGATTCCCAAGGGGGGTAAAATAAATATAAGTGATTTTTTCACAGTAATATTTA
Source organism: Brachycentrus maculatus (assembly GCF_059751285.1). Classification (NCBI taxonomy): domain Eukaryota; kingdom Metazoa; phylum Arthropoda; class Insecta; order Trichoptera; family Brachycentridae; genus Brachycentrus; species Brachycentrus maculatus. The sequence continues at coordinate 213,127 of NW_028280833.1, read as the reverse complement.
TTCAATATTACCATGGACTGGTACCTGAAGCGGAGGACTGATCACCTTTCTTTCATGTGTAAACGATCAAGATAACACTGCGTTAATATGACACAGTGCCCTATGCACCATTGGCGTGCGTATAAGGGTTTTATTATTATTATTATTATTATTGTACCGACAAATAAATGTAAACTGTGATACCAAAGAACGTGTTTCAGTACGAACACATTTTTTGAATTTTTTTCTACTGAACGTGGTACAATTAATTTGCATTTAAGGTATATACCGTAAATGTAAATTAAATCGATAACAGGAATATTATTTCGATTGCTGGGTATTCTCTTTTTACCGATGCTTCGATCAATATATTTTGCCATGATACATTCCCACCTGTCATACCTTTGCTGTAACTGTGGTTTCACAACAAAAAATATTGTTTTCGAAATATAAGTATAAAGCAGAATAAAGCTATAAGAATCATATTTCTTCTACCGTTCACCACTCATATAAAATATGGAATAACATAAAATCTTTCAACATTTTCTCAACATATAATAAAAATAGCATTACCAATACAATGCTTAAAATAAGGTTAAAAACTACTCACAGCAACACCAAACATAGAAATTATATAATTTAATACAAGAATTTAATTTAATATTCAGAAATTATATAATTTAGAAATTAATAAAGTTTTAACATAGAAATTCCTCATCATAATACACGAGGACATAATAAAATACATGTATAGCCGATAAACAAAACTGTGTTTGGAGTAAGGTCCTTGCAATATATCGCCTTTACCCGAATTGACCAGATGACTGACACAGGAATATAAAATAAACTTTCTTGAATGTTTTTCGCAGATACTTTGTGGCACATTTTATAAACTTTTTGAAAAGGAACAACTTTGTTTTAAACACTTTTTAAAAAAACTTTTGTAAAAAGTGGTTAAAACAAAGATGTTTAATTTTATAAAGTAAATGAAAAAAAACCTAGTCAGGGATCCAAAATGGAAGATTAGAAAACATACTTATTTTTTCGTTTATTTTTGAAAAATTAAACATTTATGTAATACCAATCAAAGAGTTTTATTTCATTACACACGACTAGTTTCCAAAACCAACACACGTTTTCATCTACAGGTGAAAAGTAAAACTCATTTATTTCTAGATGAAGACGTCTTTTAGTTTTCGAAATAAAAAAAATCAGCATCTCATTCCACAAAGTTCATGCTGAATAAATAAATAATACAAAACATGTTTCATGGAAAGATATTTATGTTTATGACGAATTACATTTTCGCATTTGTTTCCTTTGAACATGCTTCTCACCTTAAGGTTTTTTTATATGCCTATTTATTGTACTTTTTATTGTTTTATATTTTACATTTTGCCTGCGTTTCCTTATTTGTTCCTTTCTTATTTATGTTTCAGTATTGTTTACCTTAATCCCATGTCCCAAAATGAGAAATGAAAATTACTCATCAGCAATATTATATATTATATGTGACTTTTAAATATGAAATATGTTTTTGAATAAAAAATCTCGATAAAATGGTGAATCACTTAACCATCTTATGATAGGTCATAATAAACCACAAGACCTTTAATGACCTTTTTTTACATTTTAATTTTTGCATTTTTGATATTTCAAAATAGATGAAGAAGAATATGAAAATCTGAATTTTTGCATAAACACTCAGATTTCCTTATTCTTTTTCAAGTTGAGATATTGAAAATGTAAAAAAATAACTTCCAAGCAGAGATAATTTGAAGATTTGTGAAGAAGTATTTGGACACACTCAAAATGTTGTGAATTAAAATTGAATTGAAAATATCTATATTTCCACGAAATGACTGCCGAATCAATTAATGAAATTATAACTGATCTGTCTTTTCAATAGAAACGACTGAATATAGAGACTTAAGATTTGAAGACGGTCCTTTGTGATTTCAGGCTCGATTATTATTTTAATAGAGTATTCAAGAAGACGTCTTTAACGATTACGAAGGGCTTAGAGTAAAAAGTTTTGAGGATTTGATTGAAGTGGAAATCTATGAACACAATACACATTTATGAGAATTGGAATAGACTCCCTTTTGTCAAAGTGCGAGAAGGGGATTACTTTGGTAAGGTGTACATAATATTGTTTGGTAAATAATTTAATGCGAGAAAACCGACTATGGAAACAAAGTATGGAATGATGAACACTGCTTAGGGGAAGGTAGGGAGTTATGGGGTAGTATGATTTAACTAACTAACTAACCATCACGCCGCTTCCCCGCAAGGGTAGGCAGAGAGAATAGAAGAGAGAACCACTCTGTCCTTGCAAACATTCTTCGTCTCTTCCACGTTCATGCTTCTCCTCATACATACCCGCCGATTGTTACGACTCCTAACCTGACCACTTTCAAGTATTTGGCATACCTGATCGTGCCATCTGTTTTCTCGGCCTTCCTTTTGCCTCATAAATTTGTTTTACAGTTCTTTCTTCACTCATTTGTTCTACATGTCCAAACCATCTCAACACACCTTTCTTAATTTTATCGATAATGCTTATCTCAGCTTTGCATTCCTTCCTTATTTCACTATTCGCACATCTATCATACATCGTTTTGTCGCACATTCTTCTGAGAGATCGCATTGTATGATTTAATGATAAATAAAATAAATAAAATAAAAGTAACTAACCATAAAGCCGCTCCCCGCAGAGGTAAGCAAAGAAAATAGAACGCCACACCACTCTGTCTTCGCAAAAAAATCTTCGCCTCTTCCATACAAAAAATCTCCTCATACAAACCCGCCAATTATTTCAGCTTCTAACCTGACCGCTTTCAAGTTGGTCATTATTGACAACCACACTACTCAAATTCTTGGAAGTTCTATAGATATGAACCAATTTTGAACTTCACTAGAACTTCACCAGGGACTTATATTGGTGAGATGAACATAAATAAAATATTATATGTTTGCGAAATGATTTGTTAGCCAGTATTACTGTGATAATAATGTCAATTATGTTGTACCTTTTTACTAATAAATAAAAATATTATTTTGACTTTGAATTAATTTTAATTGTGTACATACATCACATTTTACATGTCTTTAAGTATTATTTTTCTATTTTTCACTACTTATTTTCTCCAATTGCAGAATTTTATTGTATAATTGCATATTTAAAATAAAGTTACAATATTTTACAATACAATAACAATATTTTGTCTAATGTCTTTTACAGCGCTTCGAAATGGCAACGATAATATGGCGAATAAACACAATTGCAGCTGGCTATTATCAAACTTAAAATCGTTTTAACTTTCATTTGAGAGTATTCAAGTTCTCTCAGTTGGCCACATCTATTGTAGATAACACAATGAAAGTTTCCTGGTTGATATCTCCTTTGCCAGAGGCTCCATACGTTCATACAGCCTTCTTACAGCCACCCCCGGTATGCATAATAATGATTTTTGATCCTTTCAGTCCTAGGGTAATTTTTTTCCAATCATTTTATGATTCATGTTCTTCTTCTTCTTTATCATGGGTCTTTCCACTGCTGGATGTAGGCTTTTTTCCAGACTTTTCTTCCACACTCCTCTTCTCTTCTGCTATCCGCGATGGGGACAAAGTCATTGGCCCATCTTTTCTTCAGTTGTCCTATTCCTCTTATCATGTCTAACTGTCTCTACCGCAGAACTCTGGATGATTCATGTTTTAATATACTATATGGGCAAATACATTGATACAAATACAAATTGGAAAACACAAATACGAATTGAAAAAAATGAAATTAAAATAATACAATTTGGGTGACGTTGACTTTAAATATTACTTTCAAGTGATTGAAATACTTAATCCTGCCAGGTTTTCCTCGATTTTCCTCTTTTTCTATTTAAAAAAATCCCTTACCGCACCCCAATGGTGCATAGGGTACTGCTTCATATAAACGCAGTGTTATCTCGATCGATTACACATGAAGGAAAGGTGATCAGCCCTCCACTTTAGGTACCAGTCCAGTGTAATATTGAATAAATATTAGAGTGAAAAAAATCACTTATATTTATTTAACCCCCCTGGGAATCGAACCTGTGACCTCCAGAACGGTAGGCGAGCATGCTGACCATTAAACTACGGAGGCGGACGCCTTCTTCTTCTTCTTCTATTACCAACCATTATTCGTTATTTATGTTATAATGTATGGATAAATACATCCTGAAATTTGGGTGCCGTTTATATGAGATTGATCCTGGATTACAAAGAAAATACAATATTTTGCAAACATGGAATATTTAAGAATACAAGATTGTAGTAAAAATGTAGATACAAAATGAACTAACTAACTGACAATCACGCCGCTTTCTCAAAGGTTTACCCAGAGAGAAAATGATAAAAATGGAGTCATGCTTCCAATCTTAAATATATGGTAGTGAAGCATGGAGTTGGATGAAAGTAGACTGAATGCAGTGAAAATGCTATTTCTCAGACGATTGTGCGCCAAAACCATGTTTCATAGATATTTGAATGGTGATATAATATAATAATGCAAAGCTAAGATAAACATTATCGATCAAATTCAGGCGTATTGAGATGATTTGGGCATAACAATCGAATCAGTGAAGAAAAAATAGTAAAATAAATTTATGAAGAAAATGTTATTGAAAATAGATACAGGGGAAGATCGAAAATTTTCGGAATAACGGATATGTATATATGAGAAAATGCAAAAATATGAAAGCAGCAAATATTTTTTTCAAAGACAGAATTGTTGCTTAGTATTTTCTATGGTTTTTTTTTAATTTTTTTTTTTTTTAAATTCAAATAAACACTTGTATAATACCAATTAATGGGTTTTATTTCATGATACACGACTAGTTTCGAAAACTAACAGACTAAAAAAAACTCATTAAGTGGTATTTTTGTGTTTTATTAAAAAAAAAATATACTTGTCATTCCTCAAAGTTAATACCGACACAATATATTTTTTAGTTAGTATGAATAAGAACCTAAAGGGTTAACATAGTAAATTTGAAATAAAGATTTTTTTGGATATGATTTTTCCCTATAGTTTTATATTTTTTGTATTAATCTCATTTTTTCGTATAATTTTGATGTATTTACAAATACGGGCTTGAAAGGGTAAAGCTTGGTTTTCTTGGCAGAAAAGAGAAACTTTCTACCTGAATTGCTTAGATACGCTACCTTGGGAGAGAATCAAATTTCATTTGAGTTATATCAGCTAACTTATGATAGATAATATTTAAATTGCAATTATTTTAATCGGGCGGGAAAGTTTCGGCAGCGTAAATGAAATTAAGTGGGTAAATTATTTTCCTATAAACGAATTCATTGTAAGGAATAACGAATTAAGCTGAATAAGAAAATAGTTTTGGGAAATTATTTCGAGGTATTTTAAGGGTTGAGAAAAAAGAAAAATCTGCGATGTTGAAGATGTTGTGGGATGGGGAAGAGAAAGAAGACATTTCTGGAGAAATCACGTGGGAAGAGCGAGTTCGGATCGAGTGGTGAGGATAGCAGCGGACAGCAGCATAAGCGCGATCAGGCCCCCAGGAAGACCACCTAAACGATGGAGGGATAGCTGGTCTTCCACCTTTCAGGAGTGGAACGGAGAATGACAGGACATAGTCCTAGAAAAGAAGAAGAACAAGAAGAAGAAGAGAAAAAACCTCGAACATTTTTTTGTGTCATCTTCTAACACTCGTCTGCCCCAGTAGTGCATAAGGCACTGCATCGAATTGAAGCACTGCCATATTGATCTCAGGACAGACCAAGTATGGCCAAAAAAGACTTGAAACGACTAGATTAAAATTTTTTTTTTGACATCTCAACATAAATGAAAATATCGTGATATGAGATGTCAAATAATAATGTAAAAGAAATAACTCCTAATTACAGATAATCTAGATTTGTGAACAAGTATTGGACACAATTCAAATGTTGTAGATTAATCAGAACCTAAAACCTGTTGGTGTCCTGTAATCGGAGGGCATTTATGACTAGATGTATGAATGTGAAGGAGGCTAGGAGTGTATGTCAGGACAGAAGATTGAGGCATATCATCTTCTCTGTCTACCCCTGCAGAGAAACGGCGTGATGGTAGTAATAGTAGTAGCAGTAGTTAAATTGAAATTTACAAAGTTGAAGGCAAGGTAATCAACATTTCAATTAATCCAGGGTAATATTAAATGTTTTCATATTATTTTTTGACATTTCATCAATGATGAGGAAGAATATGAAAGTCTGGGCATTTACGGGACTGACGACGTCATAGGCTGGTTTAAAAATGTGTAACGCGTGTCATCCTTGCGCAAAATCGTGAAGCGTTCCACATTTTTAAACCAGCCTATGACGGTCGTCAGCCACGTAAATGCCCAGACTTCCATATTCTTCTTCATCTTTGATGAGATGTCAAAAAATAATATGACAATAACTCCTGTAATTAGAGATAATCCAGATTTTGTAAACAAGTATTTGGACACACTCAAAATTTTGTAGTTAAATGTTTTCATATATCTATTCGGCAGTGATTTTTTGGAAATAATTATTTTTAATTTAAAATTTACTTGGTAACACTACCATTTTTACAAAAAAAAAATCTTCCTAGTGAGACTTTAATCAACAAACAAAAAAAACGTATATTGTATGAGAAATGAAAAAATTAATAAATTCATTTGCCAACTGATCTCTTAACGATGCGATGGTGAAAATATAAGAATTGAGGTATAATCGTAGCCTTAATATTTATTACTGCCATCTATTGAGAGAACCATAGAAAACTTTTTGGTCTAAATACTCAAATCGGAAGGGAAATAGCACCACCTTTCAAAATATTTCGTAACTAAGTAGGGGATGAATATCGTACACCTTGTTATACTAAAGATTCCCTTGGTAAAAATAAAATGGTTTTGCTAAAATTCGTAGGATGTCACTGGTATAAATATTATTGAAAATAAATAAAGAATAATTCAATGTTATAGATATCTCAACTTAAGATGAAAATTCATGGTTTATATACATGAAAAAAAGGTGCAAATCTGAGCATTCCAGAGATTACGACCTGGCATTTGACCGGGCTATGTGATCATGTTATACACTTGTGTAACGTTTACCAATCTACCAACTATTGGATGTTGAACAGTAATTCAAATGCGTAAAAAAGGAGGAAAAAAGAGCAGAAGAAGACTGAAAAAAACTTGGCATGATCAAGTGTTTCAAAAATGTGCTTTAGGGTGGTCAGATCAGGAGTCAAATCAACGAGTATGTGATGCATGAATGTTTGCAAAGACAAAATGGTGTGGTGTTCTATTCTCTCTGCCTACCCTTGTAGTAAGTAAGTTACTTTTAATAATAACTTATGAAGGCTTTTCAATTGAAAATGGTTTTGATGCTAAAATTTTAAATAATACAGTACTGATAGCTGCAATAAAATTTATTTTGTAATCCCCATTTAATTTAACGCCATAAATCTTTCCTGTAAAGCCTCGACGATTTCCATTCTATTATTCTATGGGGTTGAGTAAAATGACTTTAAACGAATTAAGAGAAAACGAATTGAATAACGAGAGTTATTTAATAAAAATAACACTGTATAATATACAAATAAAACTGTTATTTAATTACGTAATACAATCTAAAACAATACGATTTATGATGTGTTGGTAAATCTCATTTCTACTAAAATACTCTTGATGGCTGAAAAGCCATCGAATTGATATCGCTCATTCCTTTCAACAACGTCATATTTAAAAATCGCCAATTTTCAATTGTGCATGTTTTCGGAATGCCAAGAAAATTCTTTTTATCCCAGCAAACGCTGCATATTATTAACTTAATATTCACTCGCTACAGGGCAGAAAGTGTTGTTTTTACATTTTGAAGAAAATGTTTTGTTTAATAATTTTTTTTAAATATACTAAATATTTTTCTAATGGAGAAAAAACATTGAGGTTTTACCTAAAAAGATCTGTTGCACAGTAAAAAGTTCAATTAGTGGCATGATAATTTTTAATACATTATATTTGATTCATAAACTTTTAAAACGATATCCTGAAAAATCGTGTTTTTTTTAAATATATGACGTTGTTCAAAGGAGTAAGCCATATGATAAGAAGAAATATATTACAAAATTTCGGTGGATGTATGTAATTATTTACAACATTGCCCAAAGCAAGAAAAGTAAATAGATCACGTCATATTTCGTGGATCTTATACATCACGTAAATTCAATTTTTATACATTATCATTCTTTAAAAAACCAACTTTTATACATTTTCATTGAAAAAAATTACTCACCATCACGCTACTTCCTCGCAGGGGTAGGCAGAGAGGATCGAATACCACACCACTCTTTTTTTGCGAAAGTTCTTCCCTTGTTCCAAATTCATGCATTTCCCGTACATATATCTTCTTCTTCTTTTTCTTTACGAGCCCTCTGACCTCCACTGCTGGATATAGGCCTCTTCCCTTTCTTTCCATTTACTCCATCTGGTTGCTACTTTCAGCCAGTTTTTACCCCCTAGAGCAACAATATCGTTAGACCATTTCTTTTGGGGTCTTCCAAAACCTTTTTTGCTCTCTCAAGGTCTCCATAGTAGAATTCTTGGGGTCCATCTTGTGAGGTCCCGTTTAGGTATATCGCCCACTTCTTTCAAGAACGTCATAAATAAAAAAACCATATTTTTCAGGAGGACGTTTTTAATGTTTAAAAATATAAATACAATGTATTAAAAATAAATATCAAGCCACTTATTGAACTTTTTACTGTGCAACAGATCTTTTTAGGTTAAATCTGAAGGTTTTTCTCCATCTGAAAAATGTTGAGTATATTAAAAAAAATAGTTAAACGATACCTTTTGTTCAAAATACAAAAAAAAAACACTTTCTACCCTGTAGCGGGTAAATATAATGTTAAAAATATGCCGCTTTTGCTGGGATATAGTACATTTTCTGGGCATTTCAAAAACATGCACAACTGAAAATTAACGATTTTTTTATTTATGACGTTCTTGTACTACCCCCTGCCATTTGAGTTTCACCACGCGATCCATTATGTCCTCAACTTTGTTTTTTTTTCCTGCCGGATTATTTCAATTTCTGACCTGACCGCTTTCAAAGATTTGACACACTTGAAACTGGCAAAGTTTTCCGACCTCTTCTTCTGCTATTGTTTCCAAATAAATTCGTCTCATAAGTTTGTTTTACCGTTTTTCCTCACTCATTCGTTCTGCATGTCCAAACCATCTAAACACACTAAAATGTGTTTTTATTTTAACGTGATTATACCAAATTACTCTTTTTTTTATCAAACAGCTTATTCCTTAAGATTTATTATGCTCAATAATTAAAAAAAAACTCTCTGTTAAAAAAAGCCCTTTAAACGTTACTCGTATTCATATTTATATGACTTTTTGACAAAATTTCATTCTTATTTTATTTATTGTTTCGGCATTTACTTTGTGGTAAGACATGTTAAAGTTATTAAAAAAAAAAACTCGTTTTTTAAAACTTGAGTTTATTTATGACTACTAGTTTCGTAAGCTTAGTTTCCATCTTCAGGTCTAAATGTAAATTGTTTACATTTAGACCTGAAGATGGAAGGTAAGCTTCCGAAACTATTAGTCATAATTAAACTCAAGTGGTAAAAAACAAGTGTTTTCTTTTATAATTATATATTTTTTTTTTATTCCCTTAACTTTTAAACAACACCCAATGGTGCATAGGGCACTGTTTAATAAATAAGCAGTGTTACTTAGATCGTTGAATATATGAAGTACAGGTAATCAGTTTTACACTTTAGTACTGGACCATGGTTATACAAAATAAATATGAGAGTTAAAATTCACCTGTATTTACTTTTACCCCTGGAAATCATACCCTTGTTAAAACAAGGGTACTGAATAAAATTATACGATTTTCAAACTAAGTTAGATGTTACAAAATGTGTTGATTTTCATAAAAAAATATGCCAAATAAAACGATAAAACCAATCGCATTCCTAATCTTTCCCGAATTCTGAATTTGATCATTTTCTTTGAAATTCCTTTTTTATGCCGCTTTCTCGGGGAATACTTTCAGGAGATTTTTCATCGAGACACGCACAAGCTTTTCAGGACAAAGGCTGTTTCGTGCTGAAAAACTGTTACATTTGGAATCGCGTAATAAATGTGCGCACCCATTGTCGAACTTGGCCATCTTCTTATAAGGGAAGGTACTTACCCTTTTATGATTCAAGATATTTATTTTTATTTCTACTCTCTTCTCTGATTTTTACATTCATTCCTTCTTGGGAGTTTCTAAAGGAAGTAAACAGCTTTTATAAGTAATTTTATCTTTTTTTTCACATAAATAAATAATAATATAATATTTTGAGTATGTCTAAATCCTTGTTCACAAATCAAGGTTTCTTCGCTGAAAAGATTCACTAAATTTTTCGGCACCGTAGTGTAGTGGTCCGTACCGGCACGGCACCGTTGTGTAGTGGTCGTAGTATTTTGTCCGCCTCCGTGGTGTAATGGTCAGCGTGTTTAGCTACCGTGTTGGAGGTCCCGGTTTCGATTCCCAGGGGGGTGAAAATAAATATTAGTGATTTAACACTGAAATATTTATTTAATATTACCCTGGGCTGGTTCCTGAAGCGCAAGAGTGATCACCTTGCCTTCGTGTAAGTAATGATCAAGATAACACTGCGTCAATTCGATGCAGTGCCCTATGCACCATTGGGTGCGGATAAGGGTTATAAGTAATAATAATAATAAGTGTAGTGGTCTGGGGTTCAATTTTCAGCTATCATTTAAACCAGCCTATAATGGTCTTAAGCCTTGTTAATGGCCAGACTACCATATTTTTCTCTATCTATGTTGAGACATAATAAAAAAAATATGTGGAAATTATTTATTGACATCTCAAATTCAAAACACAGTTCATAAATTAACTAAAATTTTACTAAAGACATGTATTGGGGAGATGAAAGAAGCTTTTTATTGAGCAAAAACTCTTTTAGTTGTATGTGAGGTCCGGATCCTGGATTATAATCACATACATGAGAATGCTAGAAAATATCCTTTTATTTGACCAGAAAATATATTTACCACATTTTGAGTGTTTCCAAATACTTGTTCACAAATAACTCCTATAATTTGAGAAAATCCAGATTTTTTAAGGAAAAGAGAAATATTTCTGTTTTTTTTTATAAAATTTAAACAAATATTTCAATTTCATAATATTTCTGTGAGCCTTAGCGGCTCATTATTAGAAATAGGTATCAAATTATGGTAGAGTGGGTTCAAAATAAAAAACTCTGATTTAAGAGTCCGCAACACTAACCACGGGACCACAACCCGACATGATTTGTGAACAAGTAATTGGACACACTCAAAATTTTGCTGATTCCAAAAATTAAAAAAATAATTAAATTTGTGGATATTATTTTTGAATATAAACAGAATGCATCCTGCAGGATGCACACTATTGCAAAAGGATTAATTTCTTCGATAAGGAGATTACTAACAACCAGGTGGAGTAAGGGTGTCGTATAGCAAGCACGCCAGGAGCGCAGAAAGTGTGGGAGGGCAGCAGAATGAGGGGAGGAAAGATTTATCTTGACCACAGCCGCCTGCCCCGGATTAACTGAATCCTAAATTTGGTTTATTTTATTTATGGCGAGGCTTGTTATATGTATAGGGGGATTAGTAAACCGAAGGATTTATATTCGGGAATATATAATAGTAAAATATGTACCTACACCTTTTCAATATGCAAATCTCGGAAAGTTATTACCAATCGCGCCCACGTGAAGTTTTCATCGAATAAGGTGTACTGAAATCGGAAATAATTTATTATCAAACATTATTATTTATACGTGTTGCATATAATATGAGTTTGTTTCCCATAACAAGAAAGGGTGAGAATTTTCTAATACGAATACATCCCTTAGTATGTAATGATAAATCTGAAGAATGTTGGATACAATAATACTATATCTCAGATTTTTATTTCACAAGAAATTTCAGAGATGGCGCATCAAGATTGCAGAGAAAGGGTGATTTTTTTCTATAATGAATTCATCCGTTTCAAGAGTCCGTTAGTATGTACAAATAAATTCGAAGAGTGTATGTAATAATAATTGTTCGTCCCAGATATTTATTTCACAAGAATTTTCATAGATGGCGCATTGAACTTAAACCCGAATGAGTAGTTGAATATTGGATATTTGCATACTTTAAAAAAAAATTTTTGAATTGTAAGAAAGTGATACATGGATTTTAAATGGAATAATTATGTAGCCTGAATCCAATAAAAATGCTTTTACTCAGATGAATGTGTGGGATAACTTTAAAGCAAAATTATAAGAAATTTTATAAACCCAAAAGGGTAATTCTATTCCCAGTCCTTTCCTTTTCTTTTTTTCCTATCACTGTCATCTCCTTTTCTCTTTATCCCATCCTTATCTCATATCTCTTCTTATATATAAACTTTTCCTATGCATAAATCGCTCACTCCTTTCAAGAACGTCATAAATAAAAAATCGTAAATTTTCAGTTGTACATGTTTTCGAAATGCCCAGAAAATGTACTATATCCTAGCAAAAGCGGCATATTTTAAACTTAATATTTACCCGCTACAGGGCAGAAAATGTTGTTTTTGCATTTTGAAGAAAAGATATTGTTAATTTTTTTTTTTCATATTCTAAATATTTTTCAAACGGAGAAAAAACCTTCAGGTTATACCTAAAAAGATCTGTTGCCCAGTTAAAAGTTCAATAAGTGGCTTGATATTTATTTTTAATACGTTGTATTATATTTTTAAACATTAAAAACGTTCTCCTGAAGAATCAAGTTTTTTGATTTATGACGTTCTTGAAAGGAGTGAGCGAAATGTGAAAAACTGTAATTGGTATTAATGATTTTTTTTTTGTATTCTGATTTATCATATATTGAAACTGTTGTTTTTCCTTCTAATAATAATAAAAAAAATAATAAAAACTATTTTTAATTTAAGTTTTACTTTATAATTATCACTATTACTTTAAAGCTAATGTGACGTATTTCGATGCATTATTAGTATTTCAAGAAAATTAGCCGCTATGGAGCTTCTCCACAGGGGTAGTCAGGGAGGATATAATACCACTAGTGGGGTAGAATGTATGTTCATGCAGAGTGCGGTATTCACATACATATATCTTCACCTACTTTATCACGCCAAGTCTTCCACGCTTTTTGTTTCTAAATACTTTTATTTCACAAATTTTCGGTACTTAATTCTAAGTAAATACTGAAAAAGTATAACTTAACTATACTAAATACTGAAAAACTAAATAATATATTCATATTTATATGTAATTTAAATACAAAATAAAGTTGTTCAGTATTCTAAGTGATATGTTGGTTATTTTATTTTTTTATTAAACAAGTAAAAACCACTTTTTCCTTAAATCTATTGTGATAAAAATCTTGCAAAAATGATGCGGACTGCATCGAAATGCATATCATAATAGATTTTAAGAAATTGTAATATTTTTCTTCTCCGTTTTATTCCTCATTGCTGAGGGTTGTGACCCTTGCAGAAGCAATGACTCTTCTCCAGTTATCCCTTGACTGCGCTGCACGTAGCGCTCCAACCACTGAGGTGCCTGTTGCTGCCAATTGTAATATATACACAAACAAATTTAATACTTATATTACCATAAAGTGACTCCCGATTCAATTTATAAAAATATATAAGAAAGATGTTGAAGATAAAGGATGTATAAATTACAAATGAAGAGTAAAAACATTTTATTAAATATAATTTATTCACGACACATAAAAATTTAAGCGTTATTTTAATAAAACAAAAATAAGACAATAAATACAATAAATAATACCACAATTTTACATCTAACATAAACATTTTATTATTTATTATATCAGACACTGGATCATTTACCCTACGGATGATATATCAACATATATTATGGATGTCTTAAATGACCATAAATTTATTATTTTAATACGAACGAATATAGAAATCTGAGCATTCCAGGGCTCACGACCTGGCATTTTGCTGGCTCAAGTGATGACTTTATACACTTGTGTAATATTCACCGTCCTGCTATTAATTGAACAGACATATTTTAATATAAAAATGTTTAAAAGATGTATGTATGTGTCTTAGAATTTATGTATTAATTTAAATCAAACACAGATTTTTTGAGTACCTATACTAAGTTGTATTTTATTAACAAAAACACATAAAAAAATAATATTGTGACAATTGTTTCGCCTTGTGAGGACATTATCAAACGAATGTCGATTTAAACGAACAAACGATTTAAAATTAATACATAAATTAAAATGGAGTTCTACAAATTAAACGCTAAATCAATAAATAAATGTCTTAGAATTATTGAAATTTTATAGTTGTTATTTTAATAGATGTAGAATTATATAAGAATCTGTGAAGCAATATAAAGTAATGGCTGCACCATCAGCCAACATTCTGCGTTTATCCAATTTACTAAAATGCTAAAAAAGTAAAGAAATCCAACAACTATGGAAATATGTATACATCCTGCCGCGATATAGATCTTCAATGTATAAAGTGATCACTTAAGTCCTGGAATGGTGAGACTTTCATCTTCTTTCATATAAACCCGATAGATACTTTGCCTCAGTAGAGATACCTATTATACAAATTTTAAATACACAGCAAAACCTCGATATAACGGACTAATTGTGGGGAGAGGTGTCCGTTAAAGGTGAAAAATAAATGATTTTCGTTGTTGTTTTTGTTTAAAATATGATATAAATAATCAATACACAATACAAAGACACTAGTCGTGAAGTTATGTTGCTGCTAGATATTGACGCTTTCGGTAATCTTGCTTTGAATTAGGAATCATTTTGTTTTGTTTGCACTTTTGAAGTTTTAAGACATTATTTGTAATTATCATGGCCGCTAAAATAATGTTAATATGCGGCGACACTTGTAGTTAAGCATTTTTAATATTAACAGGACGTTTTTAATTTTATTTACATTTGTTCGTTGAAAAGAGATCCATTATATCGAGGTTTTACTGTACATATTATAATTTATACATTTTTTTATATTATGCAGGCATATAATTATTATAATTTATATTTGAAGCACTAACTTTGTGATTCCATTTTATAATTAAAATATTACTTTGTTTTAAAATCACTATAAATATTTTATTATAACATAATTATAATGTCTACCGGTTTCGAATCAAACCGTTTCTTTATCAAGACTGATTCATACTATTATTAATCAGTATTAATCAGTCTTGATCAATAATTTTTTATAATAAAATATTTATACTGATTTTAAAACAAAGTAACATTTTGATTAATTTATGTAATTATTATTTTATTTTTTAAATAATACTTGTAAGCATAGACACAAAAAAGTGTACTGTTTATTTATATTGACATTTCAAATATGTGTATAATTTATTACTCAAGCTATTTGCCTAAATGCAAATTTTACTGTTTGTTTGTATTTTTGTACAGAACTCTTATGATGTAATTAAAAATATATAAAAGATATCTAGAACCATCACAATAAAATATATAAAACCTTAACAATTTACCAAAATCTATATACATGTTTATGTATTTCTTTTTTATAGCTATTTATATAGGTATGTATCATTAAATTGACCTATTTTTTGAGAGTACGAATTTATTCACTTTCGCATAGCTTGATCATATCGCATATTTTCTGGAGTTTCAAAACTTATTGTCACTCTGAGTAAATTAAGATTAAAGTTAAAGTACTAAAAAAGGAAGTATAGATAGAAAAGTTTTAATTTAAATAAAAAAGGGATTTAACAATAAAAATTATAATTAAAATAATTAACAAAATCAATATAAGAAATGAGGCCCGAGAAGAAAATTATGATTAGATGAGGAATTATAAAAATTGACCTTAAGAGATTTTATTTAAAAAATAAAGGAAATATGAGAATTTCCTATAGAAATGGTATTTTATATGATTATACCATACAGTTTTTATTCTTGACTTTTATTTGTTAACATGTAGACCAAGTTTCATCAGATATCATCAGACTGGTGGGAAAAATTCAATGTTATACGAGTATACGGAAAAAGGCAGGGGTTGAAAACCATGATTTTATATAATTTTCCTGATATGAATTTATATAAAATATTTACAAGTAACAAATTGAACCAAACAGTATCAGATTCAAAAGTTATGTAACTATGAACAGCAAAAATACCAAAATAAATATGGTATCTTGTTTTTTCAAACCACATATGTTAAAAAAGTATTTAAATAATGAAATATTATTAAAATAACAAAAATGGAAGGTTTTTCTACAAATAAGATTAGATTTCTGCAAGAGTCCTTATGAAAAATGATGTTTGATGTGCGTTTAACATTTAAGGCTTTTCAACAAAAAAATAAGAATTTATATAATTTCTTCGATTGCCTGAAGTTACAAAGCCTTAACAGTCATATTATTTTTAATAAAGAATATTGAATTCAATTGTTTTGTTCTCATTTATTATTTTTTCAAGAAAAAAGTAAAAAATATTTTATCACATGTAAAAAAAATATTAACAAAGTAGAGGAGTATCAAATATTTACAAATTAAATACGAATTGAAAGAAGTAAAATTTCAATAATTGAATTATTTATTTAAGGTAAAATAAATTAGGTAGTTAAAAATTAAAATACTAAAATAACATGTTAAATTTAAATTTGTAATGCATAATATTTTTAAAAGTATTCAGTTATTATAAGAATAACATTTTAAAACTTAAAAAAAAAACATATTAAGTTATTGCTTCGTTAAATAGGATAGTCGGTCAAATATATGTAGGTACTTACATAGCATGATTGATATGTTAAAAATATATTAAATACAATTGTATTATAGGTTTTGAATAAATACAAATAATAAATGAATTTTTAAAACCATTTAAAAAAAAGTATTTATATTTACGTTAAAAAAAACATAAAAAAGTATATGTTAACACTTTTGTAAGCAGCGTGAAAAACAAACTTTTAGTTTATTTTATAAAATATTGATATTTACATGCCAAAGAACAGAATATTGTTTATCGTATATTTTTTTAATAACTCATCTTATAAATATTCGTGGTAACAATGCTAACGGTAAGTTATTATTACGCAAGATACAAAATAACGTATACAAATAAGAAAATATGCTTAAAGTTACTGTAAGCAATTTTGAAGCAGTAGGTAGGTCGCATTTACTAAGGGCTGAAGGTGGAGGGCGAGCCGAAGCGAAGGTAAAATCATACTCTAAAAAAAATATTTTCTTAGTTAATGCAATTTTCAAATGAATTCAATTTGTATGCACCGATCGATGAGCTAGATTAGTGGTTCTCAAAGTCTAGTCCGAGTAACTCTGGGGCTTCGCATGAATAAATTAAGAAATAATTAAAACAACATTTCTTATTCAATTCCACACAAAAATTGATGCCGGACCGTTTTTGTGTCTTCCACTCGTTTCTCTGTTAAAAATAAACTATAACATATATGCATCAAAACCAAATATTACATATGTCTTAAGAGTTTTATGAAAAATAAGAAAGATTTTGTTAAATTCAAATCAACTTTTAAATAGAATGATCAAGTTTTAACGTCTGAAAAATTTAGTGTGTTCATAGTTTGAATAGTAAACAAAACTTTATTTACAAAAGTTAATTTAGTAACGTGCTTTTTAAATATAATAAATAAATATAAATATTAAATTATGATTTGAAACGATTAAAAAATAGACTTTTTCGTAAAATAACTATAGTTCATTTGTTTGTCATACGTGTTTCTTATAAACATAGCTTTAAATATATTCTTGAGATAACAGGAAAATTAGGTAAGAAAATTTAATACCTGTTTCTTTCCAATCATTATTTTCGTAGTCATCCACTACCTTGTTGAGTGGAAATTTCTGTTTCTTTTTTCTGTGTTTTTCTGAAAATCAAAATAGAAAAATAAATCAGTTTTTTTGTACACACATTTGTGTTTTATTTATATAAAATGTGTTTATAAATACATTTTTTTTTAAAATTGTGTTATTATAATTTATTTCATAAATATATACTTTATTTAAAATGAATACACTTCTTACTGCCCAAATAACAAAACAAGCCAAGAAAAAAGTTATTAAAACATTTGTCTTAAGTATAAATATAACATGGTATGTTTTTGGTAGAAAAACTTGAGCAATAACTTACAGAGGAAAATAAAAAAAAATAGTTGTGTTTGAGTTATGGTATTGAAAAAGGATGAAAAAAATAAGCTTAATGGAAAGTGAATAATCAAAAGGTTGTTAGAAGGGTAAAATAATTTTGAAATAAAAAGATCCACATCCAAGGTCCAGTACTCTCGCATAAACTCTTGGATTTCATAAGGACTCATACTTTAAAAAAAAATTAAAATATCTTAAAAAACTGTATTTAATCAAATATGCAAAGTTTTTCGCGGTCGAAGATACAAAAAGGTCATGAATATACTAAAAAAAGGAGGAATAGAAACTTATGTAAAAAAGGAAGACCGAGAAGTAGTTACGATATATAGAGGAGTTAAAAGGGAACACAGCTGTTATATCGTATAAATATATTAAAATCCTAGATTTGAACAGAAAGCGGTAAATAGTGATACAAAGACAAGAGCCTTACCCTTCTTTTTATTTGGAATAACGTTATCAGGAAACATGGGTGCTGGAGTCGTGGATGTAAGAGGTGCAGGGATTTCTGAAATATAAGAATAAATATATAGGCACTTAAATGTCATGTCGATTTAAAATTATTGCTGAAAAATTGATATTTCAGAGAACACAGAACTTTTCCTTTGACATATGCAGTAGAAGGAGTTGTCAACCTATGGTTTTAGATTCACTGATATAATTATTTCTTTAATAAAATTATAAAAAAAAATGACACTCAAAATTTCTACCATAACTAATATGTATTTATAGTTATAGTTAACTAATTAAATTTATTTTATTTGTTTACTATAACTAATTATTTCTTTAATAAAATTATAAAAAAATGACAGTTAAAACTCCTACCATAACTTATATGTATTTACAGTTATAGTTAACTAATTAAATTCATTTTATCATAAAAATGTGTAGAATGGAGTGATCACTTTAAGTAATAACTTATATCAGCCTTTTAAAGGTTGTAATAATGTCCAGAATTTTTAATTCTTCTCCATCTATGTATGTTGGGATTTCAATAATAAAATCTTGATATGATACTCCGAAGTAGAGAAAACCCCAGTAATTCTGAAGATTTGAACACACTCAAAATACTGTATTTATTATTTTTATTTTTACTTGTACTGACCAAAATAAGTATAAATAAAATTTGAAAGATTTACCATCAAGCCTTATGACGCCGTCTGTTTCTCCCAAAGAATTCTTCGCAACACACTTGTATGAGCCGAAGTCTCTTCCTCCTACTCTTCGGATCTTCAGCATCATGTAGCGTGTATAGCCGCTGTCCATTGAAATCGCCTCGTATTTATCACCTGTTGGTTCCATTTCTACAATCAGACACCATTCTTTGCTAAGTGGACCAAAACGAATGGGAATGGTTGTAAAAAAACGATCCCTAATTTTAAAACCGATTCAAGCTTCATAAATATTCTGCTGACGACAGTCAACAGTCTGGTTTTCGTATGTTCATAGGTTCAGTAGTAAACAAAACAAGTGTGTTATTTAACGATTTTAGAAGTAGAAAACACAAAAAATTATGTTATTTTACAATTTGAAAATGCTTGTGAAATAGTTCTATATATATTTTGTTTGCGACAGTCAATAGTCTGGCCTTTCTTGAGGAGTTTTAAGTATTTTTTTCCCAGTAATGAGCAAATGCTAAGAAGTTACTGATTAGCCCATTATAGATTATCCCTCCTGTTTCCCAAAATAAAATAAATTAAAACCCCCTTTTTTAGTTAGAAGAAACAAAAAACATTAATTGATCTATACATAATAAACGCGGTAAAAAATAAGTGCAACTCTTATCTAAAAAAAACTTTTTACATAACATTTCCTCAACCTTTTTCACCTATCCAAAAGTTACGCAACCACAAAATATTTTGGAGTATTTGAGTCCTCAGTCCCATTCACATAAATATTGTATGTTTTAATAATGATAAAGCTTGTGATAAACGGCGTGGAGCCAAAAGATCGATCAAAGATCAACTGCATGAATCGTGGCTTGAGTGATTGGAAGAATGCAATTCATAGTTGCAGTTTCAGTTGCAGTTGTGGCGCTCAGTAGTTAGAGTGAAGTAAATAAAATATCTCCATATAAAAATACACGGTGACACGGACTGTTGGACCATTGGATCATGTATCAATAGATCTGACCGTGGATCAGTGTAAAATTTATTGAAACAACAAGTTGAAGATAACACATTTTGAATATGATGTATAAAAAATGCTGCAGTGTTCCTTATTATAATTAAAAAGATTACTAAAAATTGAATGAATGTTTTTCATAATAATGCAGTAAAAAAAATTGACAGTTATTTTGATGATTAAATTATCACTCTGAAAGCTTTCGCCAAGTTCTCTGGTCTAATAAAGAAACTTTTGGTTTTCATTCCGTCCATCCATAAAAAAAAAACTTAAAAAAATCTTTTGTTCATTTGTAGGTATTTTTTAATCTATCGTGAAAAGTTTTCCACCACTAAAGATAAAAATATTTTCTAATGATTTCAAAATCCATATCACAGTCAGCGGAGCATGTTAGCTAATTCTTACTAGTGTGTATAATCCATCACTGCAGGAAATGTGAAGGTAAAGTTTTTTACCCTACTAGGGGATCCTAGCCCCATTAGAAAACTATCTGCAACGTAAGACACGAGTATTTACATTAAACTACCTGAAAGAATCATGTCTCCTCTTTCAGTGGTCCAGTAGTTGATGGATGCTGGATACGCTTCAGTGTGGCACTCTAGAGCAACATCCTGACCAGCGTAGGCAGCTTCCAACTGGTTAGGGATGGACAGCATTGGGGGAACTGAAATTCAAAAAAACCTTTGGATTTCCAAACTTAAAAAAATTAGCATTTCAACATCGATGAAGAATAATGTAGAAGACTGGGTATTAACAGGGCTTACGACCTGTCGAGATATTAAAATATAAAATAGTCTCCTTTATGAAGAAAACTCAGATCTGTAAACAAGGATTTGGACACACTTAAAATGTTGGAAATAATGTCAGATTGTATTTTTTTCAAATAATATTCTAATTCGTTAATGTGTTGTTATTCAAATGTTACTTTTCATTTAAAAAATATAAATTAAAAACACAACATGATACATTTGATGGTGATAAAAAAGATACAACCAGCCCATGACAGGTCGTAAACCCAGACCTCTTTGGTCTTCATCATCAACGATGAGAGATCTTTAAAAAAATCTTGATAATTTTTTTATCAAAATCTGGTAAAATTGGTAAACAAAACTATGGACACATTCAAAATATTGTTTTTTTACTATGTATCATTTAGTAACTTACATTGCACCATAAGCATGACCCTTTTGCTGATAGATGGAGGAACTCCATTGGAAGCGATGCACAGATAGGCCCCCATATGGAGTCGAGATACTTTGGTTATTGACAGAATTTCCCCATCAACGACATTTACTGGAAAAAATGCATGGCAATAAAATTATTAATTTTTTTTTGGGATTTTTAAACAAAAATAACATCAAGTTAAACACATATCGTTGTCGTACAGGAGAAAGTGACCAACTAACAAAACGTTAAATGTTCAGGAGGGCCATTTAAGTCACTTTTGCTTGGCAAGAGAATAAACATCAATGCAGTTAGTAATTTTTAACAAGTCAATATATTATACTTCCACGTTTTAAATCGCTTTGGGATTTTTTCAGGGTAACATTAAGCTAGTAAGAGATCAAATAGTCAATAATCAAGTTTTTGTAAAAAATGCACTTGGTCATTTTCTCCTGTACGACTACGATATACGAGTATTACAAGTATTTGTACTGTTCCAAGTTCCACATTTGTAAAAATGTCTGGAAGAAGGAAGTGAGGAAGGATATTGGTAAAGGGGAAAGACCGAATTGTACGAAACACCACGATATCAATGTCGACTGACTATGTTGATAATGTTTAATGATCTCAGCTATTTAGACATTGATGAACTGAAATTTATTAAATTTCTTATGCAATATACAAATTTCATAATTTAATTCGGCAGTCACGCTGTAGTAATATTTATCTATTTTTTTCATCTGTTTATTTTAAATATGGTTCTTACCTTGTGTTTTCTCATTTATTTATTTTAAATATGCTTCTGGTGCCCATTTATCATACCTGTTTATTATTTTAATGGTATATTTTGCCATGTATTAGTATTAGTTTTGGTTATTTAAAAAAAAACATTTTTGTTACTTTATTATTTGTGTTCCAGTCTTGTTAACCTTAATCCCATGTCCCAAAATGAGAAATAGAAATTACTCATCGGGAATATTATATGTATATATGATTTATGTATATAATATGTTTTGAAATAAATAAATAAAATTAAATACTCACTTAAATATCATTTTACCTTAAAATATATTTCAATACGTGTTTCCATGCATTCCGCATCATTTTCAAACACCGTACGTGAAGCGAAGTCTACATTTGAGAGTTGTATCCTTGGGACGTTAACACGTGTTACAATATATTTTAGGAAAAATTGGTATTAAACAAGTGAGAATATATGTACATTGGCGAGCTTATTGCTAAGAAGCAATATCTTCCAAACAACCAAAAAATTATGATTTTCAGCGATTTTAAGCCTTCACAGCCGTAATAATAAGACAGATAGTTTTAGTACAAATGCATCAATAAAAAATATAAATAACAATTATCACAGCACGATTCAACTAATGATCTTGTTTCAATTCAAGATGTTCAATAATGTCAGAATTATGAATTTTATCAGGTTTGGGATACTCAAACATGCAACTTTTTTCACATAACAAAATGACAGATGGTCTTATTTCAATTAAACACACCTTAAATAAAAATAATTACATTTTTTAACAAAGAAACCTCAAAAAAAATCTGCCTTTGTCTTTAAAAATAATTATGCTGAAATTTCAACACGTTAAAATAAAACAAAGGGGGAGAGAGTCTAGATGTTTTTTTTGTTCATTTCACAAAGCATGCATTCAAGTCCATGTGTGCTTCACTCATTTAAAGCAACCCTCAAACGCAACATTTTGCTATGAAACTGTAGATCAGGGGATTTCAACCTTTTGGCTTGATTTTTTTAAAATACAAAATATCTTGTTTTGGACCGTTGAAAGTTTCCACTCCTTTTCCGGACCTAAAACAAAAGCTCTAGGCATTCTGACAGACCACAATGGTTTTTGTTATTAAAATTAAAAATATTTATTTAGATATATATACACAGTACAAGTATATTTAAATTAAGGTCTGTAGGTAGGATAGTAAGGATAGGGAAGATTGATGTGCAAAATGCATCACAAACATCATTTGTTTAAAAAAAAGAGATTATTTTAAAATCAATAGCAGCGCCACCTGTTGAATACGATAGCAAAAGATTAAATACAAAACATTGATAATAATGGACAGCGTGCTTCTTGACAGCTGTTGTAACTTTTAATTACTTCACAACTCAACGTTCCAAGGACACAACTCGAAAATTTGGACTTAGCTTCGGATACAGTGTTTGAAAATTTGAATCCATCAAAACACGTGTTACAACAGATTCTACGAAATAGTGCTGTTTACCAAGTAAAACATAAATAAAAAATGGACAAATACTACCACAAAGCGACTGCCGAATCAATTAATGAAATTTTTCCTAATTTTCTAAATTATCCCTCATTCCTAAATCATCCCTCATATTTTGCTTTTTCCCTCTACCTACTTTCTAAAACTCCCTTTTTCCTTTACCTTCCTTATTATCATTCATTGGTAATTTATGTTTTTTTAATGTTCAAGTACTATCTACTCTCTGATTGCAAACAGCTGTAAAAGGTATTAAACGTTTTGACCAATATCACTTGTCCGTTTTTGGTTGGTTGGAAGATATTACTTTTTAGAAATAAGCCCGCCAATACATGAAAGTGGTCAGGTTCGGAGTCGTAACAATCGGCGGGTATGTATGAGAAGATGCATGAATGTGGAAGGACAGAGTGGTGTGGCGCTCTATTCTCTTTGCCTACCCCTGCGGAGAAGCGGCGTGATGGTTAGTTAGTTTAGTTAGTTAGTTAGCCCACCAATGTGTTTTTTGTGAACTTGAAATTTAAATGAATGAATAAAAAACTTCACAATTATTTATTACTCCGAATTCATACCCTTTCTAGGGTGCATGTAGTTCGCATGCCACTGGTTGAGCACTTCTGTCGTAAAGTGTACCTTTTGTTTTATTGACAAAGTACATTTAACATGAGTGCCTTTTCAAACAAATTGATTGATCGACGGTTCGTAACTGCTGAATAAAATTTACCAGTGAAATTCGATTCATGTAATAATTTAAATAAATTAATGGTGTGCATTTTTGTGTTTTATGGGTTAACATGCATCGCGGTGCTGTAATAATAATTAATCATTTTAATTGACGCATTTATGACAGGAAATAAATATTTGAATATATTCAAATGAAATAGGATTTTTATGAAATAAAATTAAAATACGGTACATGTATGATTAATTATCGAATGGTGATTAAGAAAAAATCAGATCTGAGATAATTTTTCACATAATTAAAAAAAAAGTGTGTTGGTAAAAAAAAGTGAAAAAAGGTTCGAACATGTGGAACGAATGTTAAAGAAAGCACAGTTTATAATGAATTTATACAGTTAATGTAGTTGCAAATAGGAGCAGAGGAAAACAGAAGAAAACTAGGCATGATAAAGTATTTCAAGAAGTTAAAAGTGTTTTTTTTTCTTTTTAAAAAAAATTAAGGTTAATAACAGCAACATATGTAAAACAAAACATTAAAAGATATATATTAAACAAGCCAATTATAGATAACTACAGAAACATAAAAATTAGTACAAATATTTTCTGATAGATATTAAGTAGATTCAGGATTAAGAGTTAGAACAATTAGTGAATATGTATGAGATGTATGTATGGGGTAGAAACGAAGATTTTTTGTAAAGGCGGCAATCTATTCTCTCTGTCTACCCTTGAGGGGATGTGGCGTGATGATTAGTTAGTTTTTCCTTCAAAATCGAAAAACGTAAATTTGTACTAATGCATTGGTAATTGTTTTAGTATTTCGTTTATATTTGCAGAAAAATATATTCTAAAATTTGTTTAATAAAATCTTTTAAACAGTTATTAGTTATTAGTAATATACATTGGCGGGCTTACTGGTAAGAAACAATATCTTTCAACCGAGCATAGAGTAGTATGTGAGAAGGTAATATAATAATAGTCTTATTAACTAGTTACACTCTCCTTATCATTCATCGTTCACTTTATACTTTTTAATATTCAAAATAAATATTTTTTTAATTAGTCATAAAAATATTTTTTTTTTTACCATTTTCGCCATTGTAACTAAAATCCTCCCCATCTTCTCTTCTCCACATGACGTAGGGTTCCGGGTACCCTGAAGCTTTGCAGACCAGGGTGATGTTACTGGACTCTCGCACGACCAAGTCAGTAGAAGTCTTCTCATCGATTATCACCGGAGGAACTGCATTCGAACATAAATCACACATTAGATTATATTTAATAAGTACTAGATATAAATTATTCATCAAAATTCTATTACGCATTCCTTCCCCAAGTTGCGTTTGTATTTTCTTGACACAATCTATCACAATCCTAGTCTTATAAAAGTGTTTAAATCTTATTTTAGAACTTAAACTTCCCTTTATTTATTACCCAACTTTGATGATACTCTTATAAAAAATCTAGGGATGCTACTGATAACTTCAACATTCGATGAAAGTAATTATTTTTTTGAAATTTAAGTTGAACTTATATTGCAAATAACACAAGTAAAAATAAATAATTTTTATTTATTTATTGATTCAGCGTTCACTTTGTGGTAGGACATGATTAAATTGTAAATAAAAACAATTAATTTTTTTCACCCCTTTTCAATTATATAATTTTTTATTTTAAACGAGTTTTGAAAGCTACAGATGCTTCCATCAACGGGTTTCAATATAAACTTAACAATTATTAAGAATGAATTATCTGTACTGTCAGTGGGTGAGAAGGGGTTAGTTAGGGGGAGGGGTAAGTTAGTAGGTGGAATTATAGAATAACGGGAGCAAAGGTGAGAAATTTTGAAAAAATCAGTTAAAATAACAAATGTTTTATTTACAATTATTAAAAGTGGTAAAACACTCTACATATCATTCATTGTTTACTTTGTGTAATATCATTTTCATAAACACTTATTCGTTACAAGCGGTTCCAGAAAATCATTCCATCATCAGGTAAACAAATAAAACAATACAATTATTACGATTTGACATTTTAATAAAAATAAATTTTGAATGAGAGAAATAAGACAAATGAATCACAATGGGAATATTTTCAAAAGTGGACTCGAAGTTAAATTTTGATATGTATTTTGGGTAAGTCTTTATAAATTCATTTCTTTATTTATTAATAATTATTCTTTATTATCTTAACAAAGACCAATTTAATTTACATGTAAAATTTCAATATCCGTTGATTTAAAAAAAATAAACTCAAGTGGTAAAAAAACAAGTGTTTTCTATTATAAGTCATCATGTCTTAATACAAAATAAATGCCGAAACAATAAATAAAGTAAAACTCAAATAAAAAGGATTAATTTTACCACAAAGTGACGAATCAATTAGTGAAAAGTTATTCTTACCCACGACTTGAAGATACCCCTGTCTGGATCGCATCGGATCCGTGTTGACTTGGCACATGTACCATCCCCTGTCATTTTCTTGGACACTCTTTATGTGGAGATACCAGGAGCGGTGGTCGTTGTAGGAGAGGCTGATCCGAGGGTTTTGGGATATGATGTTGTGATGGATACTGAGGATCGTTTGCGTGTCCACTCTTACCCACGCCACCTGAAAAAAATATTCAACTTATAAAATAAAGACTTAAAAATTTTTACAACTTCCCCTACCCAAATATTATGTGAGATATCGCTCACTTCTTTAAAAAAAGTCATAAATCAAAAATCGACAATTTTCAGTTATGCATGTTTTCGGAATGCCCAAAAAATGTACTATATCCCAGCAAAAGAGGCATATTTTTAACGTTATATTTACCAGCTACAGGGCAGAATTTGTTGTTTTTGCATTTGGAAGAAAAACTATTGTTTAATTATTTTTTTAAATGTACCTACTAAATATTTTTTTAATGTAGAAAAAACCTTCAGGTTTTATCTAGAAAGATCTGTTGCATAGTAAAAAATGCAATAAGTGGCTTGATATTTATTTTTATTTCATTGTGTTATATTTTTAAACTTTAAAAACGTTGTCCTGAAAAATCTAGTTTTTTTTATACAAGATGACGTTCTTGAAAGGAGTGAGCGATATTTGAAAGACCCTAGCTAAACGTAGAAATATTGTATGTAAAAAAATTATAATACGAAGTTTGCGATAGTCAATGGCATGTTCATAGCTTAACTGTTTAATATTTGTACAAAATATACGAAAGTTTACTTCTACTATACATCCAGATCTACATATATCTCTTTAAAAAACTAAGACTGGATTTGTCAACATTCGTCAGGATAATCACTTTCCTTCCACAAGTTATACACCGTTGGTACCTGGTCCTGACAGTCTTCTCTACTGTCGGCAAGAAGCACAACATCATAAGCATATAAAAAGAAAAAATCAAATCCTAAAATCAGCAGCATTCATCCTGTTACCAGCAATCACAATTCATTTTCAGTGACATTTTATCATCTCAACATGGATTAAGAAGAACATGGATATCTGGATATTTACGGGGTAGTCAACGTATTGAGGAAATTCTGTTTTATTGAGGAAAACACGTTTTCAGGTGTTTCCAAGGATGTGAAAATAATTTGGGGCTCGGATTTTATGTATTAATAAAAGAGTGTCTGCTAAATAAAAGCTTTTTTCTTTCCAACATCGATGTCTGTTGTGAATTTACACGTTCTGCGTCATGAGATTGATCAATATATCTAGGAGTGATCACTTTCAAGCCTATAATAGGTTATAAGCGCTGTAAATACCCAGATTTCCATAATCTTTTTCATTTATGTTGAGATGACAATTTGTTTCGTCATTACCTTGAAGTTTTTCAGGTTGTCCACTACACAGGCAAGCAGTGCATCCCTTCCGACGGAGACTGTCACATTGGGGATGGGCTCTGCGAACTGGGGGAAGAGAGATTCTGAAAAGATTAGGTAAACATGGTTAGTAAGAATGTCTAAATAGGTCGTTAGTATTGTAGTGGGTAACCTATGCTGTGCTTTCAACGAAGCTTCAAACCGACGAACAGATCTTTCTAAGCTAGACAGAGCACTCCGCAAGCTATTCGCATGCACACATACAATGCATGTTTCATATGTAATAGGTGTAGATATGTGGATATGTGCACAGGGGTTTCAAAAAGTACATTGAAAACAAACGTTTAATACTAGTAACCAAATATTTAACCAACCATTACGCTTCTTCCTCCCAGGGGTAGATAGCGAGGATAGAACGCAATACACAACTCTGTCTCTTCCACATTCATGTCCTCATACATACCCGACGATTATTATTATTATTATTTTACTTTTTTGAAAAATAGAAATATTTGTGTTTTTATTATTTACACAAATATTTAAATTTCATACAATTTTTGTGAGCCTAGGCGGCACATTATTAGAAATAGGTACAATTTTGACCCATAATGTAACTGCTTTCAAGTATTTGACATACCTGATCATAGTGAGTTTTCCTAGGTCTTCCTCTGCTCCTTTTTTCAACTACATTCGCCTCATTCATTTGTTTTTCCTTGCATTCGTTCCACATATCCAAACCATCTCGACACATCTTTCTTGATTTTATCGATAATAATCATCTCAGGTTTGTATTCCTTTCTTATTTTACTATTCAAACATTTATCTATTATACTTTGTTTTTTTTCCTGCATATTCATACGCATATTCATATGAAGGAACGGATTTTGAATGCCTTAAAAGCTTGCTCGCTTCACTTTCTTTGAACATAAATGTTGAATTAATTCCTACGTTTGAATCAGTTTTAAATTTCTGTAAAAACCCATACTTGTTTATTCTCTTTTCAAAACTTCCTCATTTCTGCTAAATTGCTTACATTGTAAAAAATCCCTATCGTTAAAAAATATCTTCATTACATTGCGGGCTACTTCCATGAACTCTTTGAATCTCCCTCGTTTGTCCAAATAAAAAATAAAATCTTTTATCCTTCGGACGGGTGAAATTTAAAGGGATGATAAACAATGCATATGCGGTGAACATTTTATTTATTTGTGAATATCGTATTTATAAAATAGAGCTTCAAAACAGCTTTTTTATTTATTTTTCAAAAAAATGTCTAAATTATATACTCATATGGTTAATGATATATGGGCCTCACCCCAATAGTGCAAAAGGCACTGTATCATATAAATGCAGTGTTATCTTGATCATTAACCCATGAAGGAAAGGTGATCAGACCTCCGTTTTAGGTATTAATCCAGGGTATTATTGAATAAATATTAAAATGAAAAAATCACTTTTATTTATTTGACCCCCCCCTGGGAATCGAACCAGCGACCTCCAGAACGGTAGTTGAGCGTGCTGACCATTACACTACGGAGGTGGACATATGTATATAAATATTTTTAATCTCTTCAAACTGAAATGTCAAGTCTCTTCAAGCTAAGCGTTTATGAAATGCTAAGCTTACTTGATATACGAATATCAAGCGTTTTGAAATTCTTTAAACTGATGTATCTAAGTAGAAAATCTCTTTGAACTGTTGGAACTGATTTGTCTTAACACGTGTTAAATGTCAGTCTTTTAGAAGTCACAAAATTATTACTTTGACCTATGCATCGATAGCAACATGGCATTATCATTATCATTTATATTCTGCTACAGCAAAAAGATGAAACTACGTAAAAAAACCGTAGCAATGATTTGCGATGCAGATTAATCCGAAACAAAACGAGTTTTATGTCTCTAAAATGTCTGAAAATGGTAGCATTTCAATGATTGACGCAAAAAACACGATGTTTCGGCACCAAATAGCCGTTTTTTGCATTCGGGCCCATTAAATTTCACGAAATTCCTCGAAACTCGGCGCAATCCATTAAGCGGTATAACCCGCATTAGTTCAAATTCACAATTCATTTACAACATTTCGCGAAAACGGCAATAGTAGAGGAGCAAGTGCAGAATTTAATACGCGGCTACATGAATATTAAAATTTAATGGAGTTTTTATGAAACGGCTCGGTGTACCGCTGAATTCTTGTTTTATTCATGAGACTGAGTGCTCGAGTAGACGAGAGACTGCTCATTGTCGTCGAGCACTGGCGAGGAGTACTTAGGGGTGCTGAGGAACGTAGGGGATAGTTGTGTTGCTGATGCAACTAGTTAGTTAGACGACGTAATGCAATAATAATGCATGGAGCTTGGATATAAAGCACAACGTGGGCCGACTTACTAGTGTAATCTAGTCGCGAGTGTTAATTGAAATAAACATGAATATAAGACACAGTATTATTAACTCTACCATATAAATGATTTTTTCACTGTTATATTTATTCAATATTACCCTGGACTGGTACCTGAAGCAGAGGGCTGATCACCTTTCCTTGCGTTTATATGACGCAGTGCCCTATGCACCAATGGGGTACGTATAGGTTTTATTATTATTATATAAATGGCACCCATAAGGGTTTTATTATTATTATATAAATGGCGTGCATTCCATATAGGTAGAAAATCATTACCAATCCTAACTGTCCGCCTCCGTAGTGTAATGGTCAGCATGCTCGGCTACCGTACTGGAGGTCCCGGTTTCGATTTCCAAGGGGGGGGGGTCAATTAAATAAAAGTGATTTTTTTCACTACCCAAGTCCCGGGTTCGATTCCCAGGTAAGAAAACAAATATAAATGTTTTTTTCACTCTTATATTTATTCAATATTACCTTGGACTGGTACCAGAAGTGGAGGGCTGATCACCTTTCGTTCGTGTGTTTACGATCAAGATAACACTGCGTTTATATGATGCAGTGCCCTATGCACCATTGGGGTGCGGATAAGGGTTTGAATGAATGAATGATAATCCTTACTTACCCGCGTGACCAATAAAATCGCAACCTTTCCTTACCAAGTAGTACTTAACTTATCTTACTACATACCTCTACTGCCTACCCTAATATATTCTCTGTACACGCTACTGGTTATGGGTGTAAATATGGATTAGGAAGAGGGCAGTTATGTTTGAAAAGACAGAGTAGTATGGCGTTCTTTGCCTGCACTTGCGGGAAAGCGGCGTGATGGTAAGTTAGTTAATTATAGGTGTCTCCACTTGAGATAAAATATCCATTGTTTTTATGAAAGAAGATCGAAGTCAGAGCATCCTAGCATTATGTGGGTACAAATAATATATTTGTATGTATGGCTGATTGTGGCGATATTAGTTGAAAAATCTGTATCGTATATAATAATACCATCACCCCGCTTCAAGCAGATTGAGTAGAACTTCATACCAAGTGATCTTTGCAAACAATCTTCACCTCTTCCACATTCATGCGTCTCCTCATAAGTATCCACAAATTTTCACTCTTGACCTGACCACTTTCAAGTATTTGAAATACTTGGTCATGCCAAATTTTCGTCGGTCTTCCTCTGCTTCTATTTCCAATAATATTTACCTCATAAATTTGTTTTAACGTAATTTTTTCTCTCATTTGTTTCACATACCCAAACAATCTCAAAACACCTTTCTTAATTGTATCGGTAATGCTCATCTCAGTTTTATATTTTTTTTTACATCACGGTTCTTACTATCATATATTTTTTTGCCACACATTTCTCTGCGACATCATATTTTGACCGCATTATGTGTACATTAATTTTTTATGACCTTTTCTACCTTAATTTCATAAATAAGGGTTGGATTCAAGACACCTTTGTGTACTGCCAGCCAAGATTTGATTTAAAAAAATATTTGATTTATAAAACCATGAGAAAAGAAATTTGAAATATTGCGTTTCTACACTAAAATATATATTTTTAGAGGCAAAGCGATAAATCAGGCAAAAAAACTTTTTACGCCATAAATTTGAGTGTTGATATTATCAGTCAGAATATGGACAAATGCTAGCTCTACGAATCTTATGATATTGATATTCTGAAAAAGTACACGGCAATTTCACCAATAAAAAGAAAAACTAAAAAAGCATTAGAATATTTCAAAACTACATAAATGTTATTTCGTAAGTTGATAAATTTGTTATTGTCACACTCTCCTTATCATTCATCGTTCACTTTGTGTAATACCACTTTTTTGAACGATGAATGATCAGGAGAGTGTTATGTTACTTTACCACAATATTAACAATGCTTTTAAAATACAAAATACAATTTTTATGAAACCATCGCTGTGTGCCATTAAATATTTTATTTTTACCATCCCACTTTACTTTTGCAATATTTTATTTGGTTAAGTTTTCCAACGGGTTCCGACATATCCCATGTTTTCTTCAACAATCTCAAAATTTGTTGAAACGAGTTGTTTAAACGTAGTTATATATATATATATATATATATATATATATATATATATATATATATATATATATATATATATATATATATATATATATATATATTTATTTATATATATATATATATATATATATATATATATATATATATATATATATATATATATATATATGCATACATATTTATATATTTATAAATAAATATATATATATATATAAATATATATATATATATATATATATATATATATATATATATATATATATATATATATATATATATATATATATATATATATATATATATATATATATATATATATATATATATATATATATATATATATATATATATATATATATATATATATATATATATATATATATATATATATATATATATATATTTTTTTTTTTATATATATATATATATTTAAGAAAATATTAATTGTGAATAAAAAATATATTTTCTAACCATCACGCTGCTTCCCTCAGGGGTAGGCGGAGAGAATTGAATGCCACAACAATCTGACTTTGCAATCAATCTTCTCTTCCACATTTATGCACTCCTCATACATACCCGCCGATTATTCCAAATCCTGATCTGACCACACCAGGTGTCGGGTTGTGGTCCCGTGGGTGTCGCGGACTCTTGAGTCAGAATTTCTCGGTTCGAACCCACTCTACCACAATTCGATACATATTTTTAATAATGAGCCGCTCAGGCTTATAAGTATTTTTTAGTAAGTAAAACACAAGTATTTTTCTTTAAAAAAACTTCTAATGGTCACAAAAAATGCATTTAATTCAAACAAGTTTTCAGACGTTATAGTTAGAAAGTTACTAGGCTACCTGTGACTAATAAACAAGGGAAAATGACCAGACGCCTCTCGCCGTCGCGACGCCATCCGCAGAATATAGACGCGTCATGTGAAGCAGGGGGTATCACCCTCGCTCAAATTTTAAGCAGAGGTATAAATTATATTTTTTCCTACACACTCCTAATTTGCCAAAGCCATTAAATCCGCGGAACTCAATAAATCTTTATTTATGTTCATATTTAATCGTTTTATCAGGTGAAAATACTTTTCAAGGGAAATTTAATTAATTTTTTTAACGTAAACAAAATACTGAAAAAACTTTCAGTTCTATTTTTATTATGTTATCGTTTGCTTCAGAATGTATTTTTGTGCTAAAAACAATACATTATTTGTGTAATTTTATCATAATGCCTTTTTTGGATAAAAATAGACCTATGAAATAAATATTCTCGTATCATTTTCTTCAGAATGTATTTTTGTGCTAAAAACAATACATTATTTGTGTTATTTTATCACGTCTTTTTTTAGTAAAAATAGACCTATTTAAACTCGAAAAAACTAAGAGTTTTTTTAATTGAAAGCTATAATTATCAACATTTATATTCATCCTATTCCTCAAACAGACGTAGTTTTATCTTGATAAATCCAGCTTTTCAGGTACCAGTCCAGGGTAATATTAAATATAAATAACATGGAAAATATATAATTATTATTTTTACCCTTCCTGGGAAACAAACACTTGGCCTTCAGCATGGTAACAACACGCGTTTACCATTACACTAGGGAGGCGGGCACACATGTTCTTGTATAAACTGTGTATGAGTGTATATATACGTGCTCTGCTAAATTATCCTTATCCTAGCGGTATTTTTGCTTTAAACAATCCAATAATGCTTCTTTTTGTCTTTTAACTTTTCTTTCTTCCCAATTCCCCTTCAACAAATTTGTTTTTACCACTTTTTTATTATGAGTACACTTTAACCTACCGGTTTCGACAGGAACCTTGTGATCATCAGGGATTATTCAATTCTTAAACATTAAAAACAGTTAAATACTCAAAATTTATTACATTCCCTTACTAAATATTCGTAATTGTTATTTGTAGTTGCTTAGCAATGCACAATAAAAATAACATTTAGGATTTTTAACGGAGTAAAAAAGGGTGTAAGTTTATGGTAAGGGAATATAATTAATTATGA
Source organism: Brachycentrus maculatus (assembly GCF_059751285.1). NCBI lineage: Eukaryota > Metazoa > Arthropoda > Insecta > Trichoptera > Brachycentridae > Brachycentrus > Brachycentrus maculatus. Next base: position 178,379 of record NW_028280833.1, on the reverse strand, counting down.
GTATGTTAATGTTTTTAATATTTGAGAATTTAATAAACCCTGGTGATGATAATATTTTGGTCAAAACCTGTAGGTTAAAGTGTACTAATAATAAAAACGTGATTAAAACAAATTTGTTTTATTTTATAAAGTTTATAAAATGTGCCACAAAGTATCTACAAGAAACATTCAAGAAAATTTTTACGATCAATTTTTAAATATTAAATTTATTTGACTAAGACTACAACCAATCAAAGTTTGTCCTTTGTATAACGGTTTTATTATAATAATAATAATTTTGGATAATTTATACAGTACAATTTTCATAAAATACTACCTCAAGAGCGCTTATACAGATTAGAAAATGATAATGATTGATAAAAAAAAATAAAAACGTTGTCAATCGGCTGAGTCTGAAAGATGAAAAATGTTGTTGCGCCTTCATCTCGATCTTCTTAGGCTGAAGCATACCAAGATGTTATATATTATATATCATAATTCATTTAAAATATAATTTAAGAAATATTAATTAGAAAATGAAATAAATAAAGTCCCACAAAAATACGTTACCCCTAATCACGTTTAGACAATTCATGTTGACGTAGGTTGAAAATAATTCTGGGAATCTACGTCATACACATGTTTCCGTTTTTGATCCTGTATTTATAGCAGAAGCTCTGCTTTCTCCCTTATTTTTATTCATTAAATAAATAAATAACACTGAGAGGATTAAACTTTATATTTTTAAAATCCTTTTACAGAGTAAAAAGGGTAGATAGGGCATATTATCAAAGCTTGCCATGGAAAGTAAATCTCTAACAAACTAAAACGTTTTTAACTTCATTTGTTTTTCGTACCGATTTCGAAAGCTCCGACGAAACGAAAATATTTTTCTTCAGTTCAAAACAAAACAATTCCGTTTTCCGTTATTCAATTATTTCAGTCGTTATGCATATTTTATGTAAACAGAAGCTAGCAAATAAACACATTACCAAAAAATATTGTAAGGGTATCTACCAGTATTTGGTTTGGAAGCTTTTGCTGTTTTTATAAATTGTTATGCTAACGCATATAAATATATTTTCGGCTTTGTTTCGTTACAAAAGAAAATAAGTAATGTAAACAGTTCTTGAATTTATTTAATTTGTCTTACCTTATTTAACTTAATGGTGTATGGAATATCGTAGTCATTTTTATTTTTATACCTGACTTAATTAAGAAGTTCAGAGTGAAAAACAGTTGTTATCATAATGAAAGAACCTGAAAATCAAAGGAATATTTTAGGTTTGAAAATGATGGTATGTATATATATATATATATATATATATATATATATATATATATATATATATATATATATATATATATATGTATTATAATCTATTATTATATATATTTATATAAATAAATATGTGTGTGTATGTTAAATGATTTTATTTTACTCGTCTTAATATGAATACTTAAAAATTACCTGTAAAATATTTTTGTGAGTAACTTCCTGTTTATTTTGCATTTTTTACAAAACTTTTTTTACAGGCTTTACTTATTTCATAAATTTATTCGGCAGTTGCTTTGTGAAAATATTAATTTATTTTATTATTTTAGTATTACTTGGTGGAAAAAGTTGTACTTACCAAGTAAAACGTAGATATTGTAATGCTCTAGAAAAGCTATGATGTAGCAGTCGTTATGTTACCAGTTACGCTTCATATTTTGATGATAGAGGAGCTTGCCGCCTTTTTAGTTAGTAGGTTAACAAGGGCGCAGAAAGCACAGGAGACGATTGAAAAGTAATTTTTTAAATTATTTACTTTTTTCACACTCGCGATATTCAGAACAAAATTTTAAATAAAAAATTGTTTTCTGTTTATTTATAGAAGCGTCATTAGAATAATTCAATATTCAGTCAATTTTAAACGGTACCCTCCACTGATCCTTATAAGATGATCTTTTTCTCATGGTTTAAAATATGAATAAATTAATATATTTCTGATTAATGTTTTACATAGTAAATACTACTATTTCTTAAAATCTACTGTGAAACGTGTTTCGATACATACCGCATCATTTTCAGACACCGTATGTGAAGCTAATTCTAAATTTTAGAGTTGGGTCCTTGGGACGTTGAAGGTTGAAGAGGGGGTGGTAGCTGTTTTATTTTATTTTTATCTATCATTATTTTTTTAATTTGAAATTTTTATTTCTTATCATTGGGAACACAGACAATAAGGGGGACGCTTTAGTCATTGTCATATTGTTAATTGTGGGTTTATTGTTATTTTTATGAATTTATATTGTTTCAAAATTTCATTAATTGATTCAACAGTCACTTTGTGAAAATATCTATCAATTTTTAATTTTTATTTCAAATAGTAAATACCACTATTTCTTTCAACTTATCCATATTTGATATTTAAAAATGATACGGAATGCATTGAAATACATGTAACAATAAAGGGTTTTTAAAAGGTCCAATGTAATTCATTATTTGACATTTGCCAATAATCAAAAGGCTTCTGTTATATTCTGTACCTAACCGCGGCTAAAATGCTTTGTTTTGTAATTACGCAGAAAATAAATCAACCAATCAGAATACTGAAAATCAGATGAAAGACAAAATGAACACATTTGTACTAGAAATTTGCACCTAAGGGGAGACATTATTTGTTCATAATTTTGGTTAACTGTAATACATTATAACTTGGACCAAGGGAGTATGTGCACACTCCCTAACATAATAATAGGGATGATCCCATATTCTTGTTAATAATTGTTATTGAAATAAAACTTTTCGACAAATACAAAAAGGGTTAATAATGTTATAAATACATAGAATACTTATTTATTGATTTGGCGTTTAATTTGTAGAACTCCATTCAAATAAATGTGTTCATTTTTTAATAATTTTTTTTTTTGAGTTTACTAAGTTGTATTTTATTAAATAACACATAGCTTTAAAACATTAATTCTCTCACAAATTGCCATGTCAGAAACTTTAAAGTGATCAGGTCAGGAGTCGGAATAATCAGCGGGTATGTATGAGGAGATGTATGAATGTGGATGATGCGAAGATTGTTTGCAAAAACAGATCGGTTGGCGTTCTATTCTCTCTGCCTACCCTTTTGGATCAGTGACGTGATAGTTAGTTAGTTTTTTAGTTAGTTTATATCCCCATTAGATCCTGGTAGGTGAATACAAAAGTTCTATGCATCTGACTCTCTTTGACCCCGCAGTTTGGTAGTCCTACCCATGGGCTAATTCAGACTTGACCAAGAGAAAAGAACGTTAGCTATCATGAAAATCCTTTCAAACATCCTTCTATACTCCTGGTGCCTACTCTACGTTGATGTTTGTGTGCGAAGGAATTGAATCGTAAAATTTCATTGCGCGGAGTGATTTTCTTCAGCCCCGTGTAAACAGACATTTCTCACAAGGGTTGGAGGTTTAATGGAAAACTACCCTCGGAATCGGACCATAAACCAAAACATAGGCGACAATAAACCAAGAGGCTTTTTTCATCATGCTTCCACTCCGGCGAGATTATGCCGTAACCGTTTCACGTCGAATGAATAACTCTCATAAATGTTGCAAGAAAATTAATGATATTCGATATCCTATCAATTTACTAAGTATTTTAGTTTTGTTGTTAAATTAAATTACCCCTTTACGATTTAAACAAGGGTTGATAATATTAAATAATTCACAACATTTTAGCGTGTTTTAATCCTTGTGCACAAATATTTTTTTTCTTTATCTTTTTTGCCCGCCTCTGTAGTGTAATGGTTAGCACACTAGGCTACCATGCTGGAGGTCCCGGGTTCGATTCCCAAGAGGGTCAAAATAAATATTAGTGATTTTTCAGTCTAATATTTATTTAATATGACCCCGGACTGGTACCTGAAGCGGAAGGCTGATCACCTTTCCTTCGTGTATTTAACGATCAAGATAACACTGCTTCTATACGATGCAGTGCCCTATGCACCATTGGGTGCGGATAAGGGTTTATTATTATTATCTTTTTTGCACCCTGCTTATAAATGCAAGGTCATGCTACGGGTAAGGGATTCTTACACTCTTACTATAGTGCTTTCCAGTATGCATTATGTGTGAGAACACACAAATCTAGGTTACTTCACATAGGGTTACTTCACATAGAAGTAATTTATATTGACGTTTTAAAAGATCCTCTATTTGGCTAGCCAAATTCAAGGTCACATGCCCAAACTTCGTTTTTTTTCATATAATTTTATTTTTTATTTTTTTCAAGTTTCTTCTCTTCTTTAAACCTTTATCCGCACCTCAATGATGCAAACAGCACTGCATCATATGGTGGTTAACACATGAAGGAAAGTTGATCAGCCCTCCACTTTAGGTATTAACTAGTCCAGCATAATATTGAATAAATAATAGAGAGAAACAATCACTTATATTTATTAAACCCCTCCTAGGGCACGAACCTAGGACCTCCAGAACGGTAGCCGAGCGTGCTGATCATAACACTACGGAGGCGGAAAAGTTTAGCTATTTCAAATAAAGTTTGATATTTTATTCGAAGGGCGAATAATTTAGTGTCTAATATGAAAAAAAATGTTATGATCATTTAAAAAAAATTAAATGTATTTTAAATTTGATTTGTTGGAAGATATCTAGATTTAAAAAAATAACGAAAATCTTGTATTCAATATTATATCATCCAATTTAATTATGTTTTAAGTATTTATGTGTTTTTTCATTTGATATATTTTGTTTTTGAATATTCTTAAATAATCTAATGTTCAAGATAAATATCATGGCAAGAGAAGTGGTGCTTCAAATTATTTGTAAAATAAAATAATAAAAAAATACACAGGATAATCCTTGTTATGGTAATTGAAACTCTCTCACTAAAATAAGCCCGAAACACATTTACAAAAAAATAATGAAATTGTATTTTGAAAAAATACCTAACACAATTTACGTCACTTCGTTCGCTACATCCATAAATTTCTTTAAAGCTTACTTTAAAAATATGAAATTTAACGTGATTTACTTACCTGTGAAGTTCTTATACAATCTTAACATGAAATTGAATTTCTTTGACGGCGCAACTGTCTTTGATATAAACTTTTTGAACATTTTTCCCGATGTTCTAATTAAAGTCGTGTAAATGTATGCTTTTCTCAAGGAAAATTCTCAAATACAAGTTTTTTCTTGACTTTTATTTGATTATATAAGCAAGTAAATATTTCCATGTAATTATGCAATAGAAATACAAAAAAAAAATCCTTTAATTTTTATTAAATGTAGGTGTCTCAACTTGCGATGGAGATCAATGGTAATTAAATTAAATTTTATATGCAAGTAAAAAAAATTGATAATTTTTTTTAAACTTCATGAACAGAAAAAAAATAAATTGGTGGGCTTATTGTTAAGAAACCAACCAAAAACATATTAGTGATATTGAATACCGAAGAACGGGGCTACCTGAACTTTGATATGAACAGATCAAGTAGAAGTATATCAAAATTGAAATGTCATTTAATTCATAATATTTTGTCTAAATACTAGTTCACAATTTTGGATTTTCTGCAGGAGTTCTTTACATATTTTGACATCTAAACCTTACAACACTACTAACATTTTCGGAACTCCTAGATATATTGACCGATCTCATGACATATCGCTCACTCCTTTCAAGAACGTCATAAATAAAAAATCGTCAATTTTCAGTTATGCATGTTTTCAGAATGCCCAGAAAATGTACTATATCCCAGCAAAAGCGGCATATTTTAAACTTAATGTTTACTCGTTACAGGGCAGAAAGTGATGGTTTTGCATTTTAAATAAAAGGTATTGTATAATTATTATTTTTTAAGTCCCAAATATTTTTCAAATGGAGGAAAAACCTTCAGGTTTTACCTAAAAAGATCTGTTGCACAGTAAAAAGTTCAATAAGTTGCTTGATATTTATTTTTAATATATTTCGTTTTATTATTAACTTTTAAAAACGTTCTCCTGACAAACCAAGTTTTTTGATTTATGACGTTCTTGAAAGGAGTGAGCGATATGTACAGATGAGTTCACAACAGCCTATGTTGGATTGAAAAAAACTTCTACTAAGCAATAAGTAGTGATAATATTATCCAAAACAAAATGAAAACTTGAATAATACCACTTCATGAGTTATATTTCATTACACACGGCTCGTTTCGAAAACCACAGATGTTTTTATCTTCAGGTGAATGGTATATTTTTTTAAATAATCAACATGTCATTCCACAAAGTTAATGCCAAATCAATAAATGAAGAAATAATAATATCAACATAAAGAACAAAGGCAAAATAAAGGAATGCATAAGTCATCAAGAGTTAATTCTATGAAAATTGTAAGATAGTTTATATTTTAAAAATTTTCTCTCTTGTTCGTGTGTATATAAGGTTAAATGGATAAAAACAAAAAAAAATGTAAAAAGAACTTCACCAATAAGACACACAGGTGGCTTGGCTTAGTGGGTCTCTGCAAAAATATTTTAAATATGTTTATAATTATAATTTCTATTTGAAGCACTAACTTTGTGATTTTCCATTTTATAATTAAAATGTAACTTTGTTTTAAAATCACTATAAATATTTTTTCGTAATCAGTATTGAAAAGGAAGCGGTTAGCTTCGAAACCGATTACTAGATTATCTCTCCAGTTGGGAACAGGATTCAAATAAAACATATTTAATTAGCTAGAAGAAACAAAAATCCACTAAATGATCCATAGAACTTGTACATAATAAGCAAGGTAAATAATAAATGCAATTCCCATCTAAAAAAAAGCTTCGAAACCGGTAGACATTTTAATTAAGATATAATAAAATTACATTTAATTACATAAACAAAGTTACATTTTAATTATAAATGTTTATATTTGTTCTTTAGTGTATACAACTTTTGTAAACAAATTTAAAAAAATAGGTTGTAAAAAAATTATGATATATTCTATATCTGCGATGAGTTATTAGGGAAACTTGTTTAAAATATTGAGTAAGGAAACTCACAACAAATTGTCGGTTTGTATGTTAATATAACGTTAATATTACCTTATAATAGAAACTCCAAGGAGCGGCAACTGATGAAAGTTAGTATCACAAGTACGTGAGTTATAGAGTTGAAAACTATTACTGCTCAGATACTTACGGTATAATCAATGGCTTAATACCAAGTATCAGACTATTAAGCAAGAAACTAAAGGCCAAATTAGTAGAAACATTTATGTTACAAAATGAGTCAAAAATTAAAAATACTTAATATACAATAAGTATACTGATTGCCTTAAAACTTTTGAGTTAATTAATACGAGTAATACTTAAAAAACAGTATTTCTCATAGTGAGCGATAACGACCCAGTGTGGGTGTTCTGGAAGACTTTTACAGGGCACAAGAACTTTAAAAGACAGACAGATTTCAATAATAATTATATATAATTATATAAATATATATATATATATATATATATATATATATATATATATATATATATATATATATATATATATATATATATATATATATATATATATATATATATATATATATATATATATTATATATATATATATATTTATATATATATATATATTTATATATATATATAAACACATTTATATATATATATATATATTTATATAAATTTATATATATATATATATATATATATATATATATATATATATATATATATATATATATATATATATATATATATATATATATATATATATATATATATATATATATATATATATATATATATATATATATATATATATATATATATATATATATATATATATATATATATACACGGGTATCAACACAATTGCAGCTTATGTTGTTGTCACCACTATACCCCCAACATACCCATATTTCTTATCAAGTGCCACAAGTGCCAAATCAATATATTATATAGTTGGTGTACTGGCAGAAAACGAAAATATAAAATTATGACTTAGTGATGCATATTTTAAAAATTGTCAACCTTCTATTAACTGGTAAAATACACAAAATGGTTTAAAATGTCATATTTATGTGGTTTTAAAAGTAAATTTAACTTTTAGTTAAATAGCGGGTATATTATAGCGGGTATTTATATAAGGATTTAAGAGTTAACGCTTTTTGGCAGTAAACCCACGATATAATGTTGTTATTATTCATACATACCATTTGTGTATTCGTCGATTGCCGAAGGAGATTGGCTGACTGAGTTACTGCTTCTTGTTAGGCGGCCTGTAAAACAATACCAATAAGTGTTATATGTAAATTTTAGCACAATATAACGCAGTAATTTTGTATTTTATAAATTTGCTGAAGTTAGTATCTAGTAATTAACACAGTATAATTATAATTTGCCATAATGATTTTTGGCATAGCGTCGATACTGATTAGAGATAACAATGTATTTTAATTAAATATAATTATAATTAAATACATAATAGCGATGAAAACAAAGTAATCAATTGATAGTGTTGTACGAAATTGTAAATATTGAGTAAAAAAAAAATAATAATTAACATTATTTTTCTTAAATGTCATATTAATATAAGTATTATAACTGCAGACAGTTGGTGGAATTATATATTGAATTATTGGGTAATGTTTCCAAATTTAAACACGGTTATTGGATTGAATTCTACTTTTATTTACATATATCGCTCACTCCTTTCAAGAACGTCATAAATAAAAAAACTTGATTTTATGTTTTAAAATATAATACAATGTATTAAAAATAAGTATCAAGCCTCTTATTGAATTTTTTATTGTACAACAGATCTTTTTAGGTAAAACCTGAAGGTTTTTTCTCCATTTGAAAAATATTTAAAACATTCAAAGAAAAAATTAAACAATACATTTTCTTCAAAATGCAAAAACAGCATTTTCTGCCCTGTAGAGGGTAAATATTAAGTTAAAAATATGCCTCTTTTGCTGGGATATAGTACATTTTCTGGGCATTCCGAAAACATGCACAACTGAAAATTTACGATTTTTGATTTATGACGTTGTTAAAAGGAGTGAGCGATATTATATAAGATAATATGTGACGCGTTTCGTCTTATTTAGACATTATGAAATACTCTATGTGTTTGATAATGTGTAAAATAAGAATTTTAAAAAAAGCTCGTACCTCCTATTCATATTTCAATGTCTCAAAGATACAGCTTTTAAATTTGGACTTAGCTTCACATACGGTTTTTGAAAATTATTCGGAATGCATCGAAACACTTGTCATAAAAGAGTTAATTTTAAGAAATGGTGGTATTTACCAAGTCAAATTTTTGACATCTCATCAAAGATGAAGAAAAATATGGAAGTCTGGACATTTACGGGGCTGAAGACCATCATAGGCTAGTTTAGGTGATCACTTTACACACGTGTAATATTCACTAATTCTACCTTTTATTGACAACCACACTACTGAATTTTTGTTAGTTCTATATATATATATATATATATATATATATATATATATATATATATATATATATATATATTTACATATATATATATATATATATATATATATATATATATATATATATATATATATATATATACTTTTACTATATATACTTCTACTATACATACTTCTCTTATGCATAGTTGTGAAGAACAGTTATTGGAACTAATGATTGTATTTTTTGTATTCTTATTTATCATATATTGTAACTGTTGTTCTTCCTTCCAATAAAATAAAATAAAATAAAAATATATGAACCAATTTGGAAACATTATTCTTGAATCACTAGAACTTCACTAGAGACATCTATTGGTGAGATGAAAAGAAGCTTTTTATTGAGCAGAAACTCTTTTATTAGTATGTGAGATCTGAATCCTGGATTATAATCACACACATGATTATAATCATACCCATTATTGACAACCACTCTTCTCAAATTCTTGAAATTTCTAAATACATATATGAACCAATTTTGAAACATAGTCAATCACTTATTGATTCAAGAATAATGTTTAGAATCGGTGAATGTTACACGTGTGTAAAGTGATCACTTAAACCAGCCTATGACGGTCGTCAGCCATATAAATGCCCAGACTTCTTCCCAATTCTTCTTCATCTTTGATGAGATGTAAAAAATAATATGAAAATAACTTCTGTAATTGGAGATAATCCAGATTTTGTAAACAAGTATTTAGACACACTCAAAATGTTGTAAGTTAAACTAAAATTAAAATTAGATGAGTTCTATTAAAAAATCAAAAATAAAAATTTATGTGATTTTATTATTGAAATTTTGTAAATTTATATTGTAGCGGTATTGAAAAAAGCTGTCTTAATACATCCAGATCCTTCACAATTGTTATACGGATGATGTCATTCATATAAAGTTGTTTTTATTTATTTGTTAGAATGTGTTTGTTTACGTGTGTTTTGTGTGCAAGTGTGTGTATGTTGATAAATGAATTTGTGCAGAGGTTGTAAACACAGGCATAAAACAAAACCAACAAAATGGAGAATGCCCGGGGGACAAAAGATGGAGGCTTTTTGCAGAGTCCTCTCCAAAGAGTTCCGACATTTGTTTCCTAGAAGCATAAACGAGTCGTAGGGAAGAATACTGATCAAGGAGAGGAAAAGGTAAACAAAATAATTTAAAACGATTTTTTAAATTTCTTGAATGTTTTTTGCAAAAACTTTTTTTAACACACACATTAAAAAAATCATGAATGATTAAAATAAAACTAAAACATTGTTTAAAACCACTATTATTTTTTTATTACATTTGAGTGCTGTAGGTACTGTAATTTATTGGTATAACTGCACTGTATATAATAAAATAACATACGAATGAAGTTTTTTTCACAATTATTTTATTTGACCGGGTTTAATGATCGAGTTTCGTCATAACCGATACCATCACCAGTCTGACCCGGTCACTGGTCAAATAAAATTTATTTGAAAAATAAAAAAAACTATTATTTTATTTAACTTTTTTTTATTCGACAATAATCTTGTCATTTTCAGGGATTGACATGTATGTACAATACTTAACCTAAAACTTTGTAGAAACCGTGTGGAGAATAAATAGTGCGAAAAATACAAATGGTTAAAAATAACGTTTAAGATTTATCATATATATATTTTTTATTATTTCGTTCGGATAATTCATTTATTAGTTCGGATAATATAAAGATATTTTATCCAAATAGAAATTTTTACTGACGGTAGTGCCCTCTATTGATAATTCGTAAGTTAACAGCTTTCTCCAATTGAAAACAGGTAAATATATATATAAATATATATATATATATATATATATATATATATATATATATATATATATATATATATATATATATATATATATATATATATATATATATATATATATATATATATATATATATATATATATATATATATATATATATATATATATATATATATATATATATATATATATATATATATATATATATATATATATATATATATATATATATATATATATATATATATATATATATATATATATATATATATATATATATATATATATATATATATATATATATATATATATATATATATATATATATATATATATATAAATATATATATATACATTTATATATATACATATATATTTATATTTATAAATACTTTTATTTATATTTAGAGAGAGAGGCTGAAATAACATTTCAATTTTAAGATATAACTTTTTTGACTGATTGATCATTAATTTTTTTATTAATATTAATTTTCTAAGCTGAAATTCCACCTTTATCTAAATTACAACTAACAGACAAAGGAATCCAAGAGTAGTGTATGTACAATATATACATTTCTCAAAAAATAAATGTAACTTTGATGTTTAATAATGGACAGAATGATAAGAATTACACGAGTGTATAAAGTGATAACTTAAGACTCTCAAAGGCCTGGTTATAAGCTTTGAAATATAAGACTTCCATCACTTTTTGTATAAAAATGAGAGATGTTTTGTCTCAAGTTAAAGCACTTTTAATATTATATATAAAATATGTTGTATTTGATAATAGTATTTTCAACATTGTTTTATGATAAAATTATCAAAATAAATATATAATATGTTATTTTATCTACAAAGTGCATTTTTTTTCATCAAATATCATTGTTGTATTCATGCTCTTGCATATAATGTATAGTTTATGTTTTTATGCATTTTGGCTCCATATAAAAACAAATCAACGTTTTAATAGATTTATATTATCCACTGACACTTCGTGATGGAATTGCATTTTTAATTTATTATTAGATTAAAACCAATATTTTTAGCTTTTCCACTTTTTTATTTGACCAGCGACCGGGTTTCGTCGTTACCGACATCATCAGACTGGTGAGAGGCTATACAAATTGTTATGTTATATATAAAAGAAGGCAGGAGTTGATAACCATGATTTGATTTCTCTCTCTCAATAAAATTATATCAAATCATGGTTATCAACTCCTGCCTTCATTTATATATAACATAACAATTTGTATAGCCTCTCACCAGTCTGATGATGTCGGTAACGATGAAACCCAGTCGCTGGTCAATTAAAAAAGTGGAAAAGCTAAAAATATTGGTTTTAATCTAATAATAAATTAAATCAACGTTTCATTATTAAAGATATATGGTTTTAAATAAAACCTTCATAAAACAAATTTAAGAAATTGGAGTAATGTGGTTGTCAATTATGGGTAGAATAGTGAATGGAACACAGTTTAAAAAGCGATCATCAAACAAACCAATAGGTCATAAGCTCGGTTAATTCCCAGACATTCATATTCTCCTTCGTGTACGTTGAGATATCAATAAAAAAATGAAGGTAAAGTTTTAATTTTTTTTTCTTAGTCATTATTCACTAGTCCCCTAAAGTATTACTTAATGCTATACCGAAATGTTAGTTACTTAGTAATTTAAAGAGAAAGGTTCTCAAATTAAGACAAAAGAAATAATCGCGTAGAATAAGTGTATTTATAAAGTGGCTGTATTTAAATGAAATATTTAGCAAGAAGCAGATTTTACGACAAAACCACTTTTGCAACTTTTTGATGCCCATTGTGAATAAATTTGCATTAAGGTGATGAAAAAAGGAAGTGGTTAGTCCAGGTGAGGTGATTGTACATACATACAAGATTGATCTCAGAGAAAAATCTTTTGAATGGATAATTTTTATAAGCGCCATTTATTTAACAAAATCAGTGACAGAATGGTAGAAAAAGTGGTAAAAATAAATGAATGGGCAGCAAATTTTCCATTTCGTATCATTTTCTATTATACTATATTAAGTTGAAGTTTTAAAAAAAAAATTATGTTTACGATTTTAGACTACAATAAATAGCGTTTTTATTTACAATTCATTTCAAACTTTGATTTTTGTTTGCAAAAATATGAACAGTAATAATAATTATATATACTTAATAAAATTATCACTTACAATAATAGCACTATCAATAACAAAAGTTTTTTAAAACAATTCGTCACATAAATGACTGTTACATACTTAAAAAATCTGGTATACTTTCAGATTATAAAACAAGGGTGATGGTGTTTCATTATTTGCTTTTATATATTTATGAAAATTATAGTAAAATAAGGAAGGAATGCAAAGCTGAGATAAGCATTATCGATAAAATTAAGAAAGGTGTGTTGAGATGGTTTGGACATGAAAAACGAATGAATGAGGAAAGAACGGTAAAACAAGTTTATGAGGCAAATGTAATTGGAAAAAGGAGCAGAACAAGACCGAAAAAAACATGGCACGATCAGGTATTCCAAAAACTTGAAAGTGGTCAGATTTGGAGTCGTAATAATCGGCGGGAATGTATGAAAAGATGCATGAACGTGGAAGAGGCAAATAATATTTGCAAAGACAGAATGGTGTGGCGTTCTATTCTCTCTGCCTATCCCTGCGGGGAAGCGGCGTGATGGCAAGGTAGCTAGTTAGTTATAAATATGAACGTACAAACAAAGCAAATGAAATTAAGCACGAAAAATACAATTTTCATCCGCTCGATTCGATACATTTAGCAGTGGAAACTCCCTTTAAGACTTAGAATTCAATTTGAACGTTAATTTACGAACACACGCGTATATAATGAGGTAAAGGAAAATAAATGAATATTCGCGACTTGACAAGTCAACGCAGCGTTCGAAATATAAATTTTAAGTTCAGAAAACTTTTCCCCATCAACGGAAATTTATTTGGCGGTGTACAGTGTGATTAAAAAGTCATGCAAATAATTAAAAAAATAACTTTCCAAAAAAAGGCTTTAAAAAAAAAGTTTCATGTTTCAATTGAAAAAAATAGCATTTTGAGTAAAAGAGCTAGGAAAAAATACTATTTAAATTAAAATGTAAAAATTGTGATTCCCGGATTGCTTTCAATATTTAAAATTGCATTCGAAAAACTTTCGTTTTTTTAAAAGTAGATATGTTATGTTAACCTTGCTTTGGAAAATTATGCTTTAATAAAACTTTTTCGACTGTAATGGCGCCGCCATCTGTTAAAATTACAGCAAAAAATGCAATAAGAAAGATTCTTCAAGACGCATGAAAGACACATGCATTATTCAACCTGAATTATTACATACATTCTGGGAGATGTCTGAAAACCTTTTTTTACTAAGTAAAGACCCTTTTAAATGTATGCATACTGCTAACTGAATTATTTTTACATACTATGAACCACACAACTCAATTTGTTGATACTCATATATATGTTCACCCGGAATAGTAAAATCATATTTAAAAAAAAAAACTTTTTGGAAACCGCAATGGCAGCCCCATTTGTTCAACGTAACAGCACCACTCGTATAAAACTAATTGATGCTTTGTTTCATGTTGAGATTCCTCTAATATTGAACCATCATTCAAAGAGTAAATAATCCCGTTTCTGATGAAAAAAATTATTGAAAAATTATTAGTAATTTAAAATTAAAATAAAACAAGAAAAATATAAAAATAAATTTTTAATATTTTAAATGCATTTTTAAAGTAATTCCCTTTTTTGTTTGATGGTGTGCTTACAAATTGTGCTTTTACCCAAGAAAGGAATAATTAGTAAGAGCTTGCTTAATTTTAAACGAAATCCTGAAATTGATATTTAAGATCAAATTAATGATCATTAAGGTTCTTAATTAACTTCTTGATATAAAATTTCTCTAGATTACGCACAAAATTCGATTAAACCGAATTGGGATCATTTTACGTAAAAGGCAGTACCTAAAATTACATTACCTTCCGACTTTTACTAACAACTCTCTTTGTAATTTATTCTTTAAACCTTATTCCGAGAAAAAACTGATTAAAATTATGAGAAATGAAAAATCTTTCAATTTCATTCATGTTATTCAAATGTACGAAAAATATTTTAAGGATTTCTTAATAATAATATTTAATTCTCAGACATTGGAATATTCACCCTACGATGGTATATGAGTATTATTTTTTGACATCTCATCAAACATGAAGAAGAATATGGAAGTCTGGGCATTTACGGGGCTGACGCCGTCATAGGCTGGTTTAAGTGATCACTTTACACACGTGTAACATTCACCAATTCTACCCATTATTGACAACCACACTACTCAAATTCTTGGAAGTTCTATATATGAACCAATTTAGAAACCCTGTTCTTGAATCACTAGAACTTCACTAGAGACATCTATTGGTGAGATGTAAAGAAGCTTTTTATTAAGCAGAAACTCTTATATTAGTATGTGAGATCCGAATCCTGGATTATAATCACACACATGAGAAACGCCAGAAAATAACATTTTCATTTTTATTATTAAGCTTATAATTTGACCAGATAATTTATTTACAACATTTTGAGTGTGTCCAAATACTTGTTCACAAAATCAGGATTATCTCCTATTACAGGAGTTATTTTCATATTATTTTTTGACATCTCATCAAAGATGAAGAAGATATATATATATATATATATATATATATATATATATATATATATATATATATATATATATATATATATATATATATATATATATATATATATAAATATATATTTATATATATATATATATATATATATATATATATATATATATATATATATATATATATATATATTTATGTGTGTGTGTGTTTGTGTGCATGTGTGTGTCACTTATAAGTCATAAAACTGCACTAGAACCATAAAAGCAAGCGTGAGCAATGTTCCTGCGATGGTTGCACTTCCATTATAGACACATAACAGCCAGTTTATATGCCTTCGTATAAAATGTACTTACATACATAGTTTTACTGCCCGCGATAATGGGGCCAATAAAACAACTCCGGTAATAAAGACAATGGGAAATAATAAATGCACGGAGTCACCACGAGAAGGTGCACTAAGAGGGAATGATAATTACTATTTGTATGGTTCAAAATGGAAATTTAGTAAACCGGAGAAAAATTCTTTAATTTTTACTTCTTATTGTTATTTTTTTTACTTCATAACTTTTAATTGTTATTACACTTTTTTCACAACCAAATTTCTATTCCTTATATTATGTGTTTAACCTGCATCTTAATTGTTTCTGTAAGCTTGTGTTCCCATCTAATTGATGAAAAACATCAAAACTTTTTGGATTGCACACACTATATTTCGTTTATTGTAATATTTTTTTAATTGTTTGTAAACTGTTATTAAATAAAATAAAATATGATGAACCGGAGCGTTTTTAATTACTAACTAACTAACTATCTTACCATAACGCCGCTTCACTGCAGGGGTAGGCAGAGAGAAAAGAACGCCATACCACTCTGTCTTTGCAAACATTCTTCGCCTCTTCCATCTTTTACGCATCTCCTCATACATAACCTCATTCATACATAATTTCGACTCCTGACCGGGCCCCTTTCAAGTATTTGACATACCTGATCGTGACAAGTTTTCTTCGGTCTTCCTCTGCTTCTTTTTCGAACTACATCGCCTCATAATTTTTTTTTTCAGTTCCTTCCTCATTCGTATGTTCCATAGATCCAAACCATCTCAAAACACCTTTCTTAATTTAATCGATAATGCTTATCTCGGCTGTGCATTATTTCCTTATTTCACCATTCGAACAGGTATCATACATTATTTTGCCACACTTTTTTCAAAAATAATACATAAAATTTAATTAAAAAGAGAATTTAAAAAATATAATTTACATATTAAAATTTTATGTCAAACACTAATTTTTCGAGTCTACTAATATGTATTTAATTGTTTAAATAAAGACGTAAAAATTAATTTTGTGTCATTTTCAAATGAACATTCGTTTATTAATGCTATTGTCACAAAATAATTTTTGCGTATTTTTTATCAATAAAAAACAACTTGGTTGACTCAAAAATCAGTTTTTGATTTAATATTTATTACAAAAATTAAAATGGAGTTCTAAAAATAAAACGTTATCTCTATAAATAGATAAATAATTTAAATAATATCAAAATGCATTCTCACCGTCTGCTGTTACCAGGAATATAAGAGCGGAGAGGAAGAATGCGCAGTGTGACACCCCCATCTCGCACCAACACCGATGCAGGATCTTCTATACAGTCATTAGGTTGCACTTGTGTTATTCAAAACATTCCATACACTCGGGTGTATTGCCAAATGTGTCATGGGGTTCTTCACTTGACATTTTACTCGGATAAAAAATAAGCGATAATTGTCTAAAATAAGATCACCATCTTTGATAACGAATTTTGATTATCTCTCTACAATGTTTAAATTAAAAGTATTGATTAAAAAGTGTTTAAAAAAATAAATAAAAAGGCTGAATTTTTTTCAGTAGCTTAAAATTTTTATTTTAAGATAACTGTTTGGAACTATTTATAAATGTGCAACTGTATTTTTAGTTTTTATTATAATTTTAAAATGATTTTATTATTATTGTTGCCAGTATAAAATTAAATTTACGGAAAATGGTTTTTGTTACAGAAAGTTGTGTAAGGGATTGATTTTTATAAAGCTTTTTTGTAATAAATTTAAATTATGTAAGTACATAACATATTTATTCAAATATGTTTTCTCTGAGATATTATTATTAGCTTTTAATAATTTGAAGTATTATTATAAGTTTGCCCCTGTCACAACTCCATGTAAACATATTTTCCCATTTAACTCTTATTTTGAGTCGATGGTGCAAAGGACACAGTATCGTATGGTTGCAGTGTCATCTTTACCATTATTAGTATCACAGGCGTGCTTTCTGATAAGCCCGAAGCAATCAAATTTTATTTATATTTATATCCATGTGCATAGAATGTGATATTATATATATATATATATATATATATATATATATATATATATATATATATATATATATATATATATATATATATATATATATATATATATATATATATATATATATATATATATATATATATATATATATATAAATATATATATATATATATAAATGTGTATATATATATATATATATATATATATATATATATATATATATATATATATATATATATATATAAATGTGTATGTGTATGAAAAGTTACTCAATGTCGTAATATTTGATTTATTAACATGTAACTTCGATGTGACAAGTAAAAACACCGTGAATCCGACTATTTATAGAATTATTGATTTAATTTTTTTGTAAAACAATACTATTGAAAAATAAATATTTTTTAACCGTATTGTGAATGGTAAAAAGATTAATATTTGTTTTTTTTGTAATGTATTTGATATTTTGAATTGAAAACTAGTAGTTGCCATTATTGCTCATTATAATTCAAATAAATAAACACAAAAATACATATTATCGACTTAAATTTTTTTTTAATGGAGTCAGTTTAAGATAGAGTTATACGTTAATTTATAAGAATGAGTGTTTTTAATTTTAGGATTTTAGGATTGAAATCGCTAAAATATGGATTAGATTTGAGGTCACCTATCGCCAAACGGAATTAAACATCATATTGCACATTTTGTGACCTAATTTTTTAATACAGTATGCACCAAAACAGTGATGCCTCAAACGATAATGTTTATTCGACTGAATGCATTCTAATTTTTTAAACGAAAAGATTCTTTAATTTGTTCATTTATTTATATTTATTATAACTATTTAGTATCATTATTGAATCAATTTCGAAATCAGATATTTGAATTATTATTTTGATTGAATTTCAACACATTCGTATGAATTTCATATTATATTTGATTAAAAAAACATAAAATTTTTCATCCTTAAAAATATTTAATGTAAAATTTTTTTTTAAATGTTTGCAGAGTTGAAAAAGGATTTTTCTAAAAAGTTCTTCCAGTAAAAAAAATCAAAATGATCGTTGAAAAATAAAATAACTTTTGGAATATTTTATACCAGGAATATGTAATGTAGTTCGACCACGGTACATCAATCAACGATGCACTTAAATATTGTATCAGCTAACGTAAAAACGTAATGGTACGTGAGGGTGTTAGAAACTTTTCAGACACGAGCTTTCAGCGCGGAGGCCTGAAGCCGACTGATGAACTGATTGCAAGGCTTTAATAATATCGTACTGAAATTGCCCCATGAATGTGACGCATGCGCGTTGCGCCAGCGGCTTTGAATACTGAATATGAAAACTGATATTTAAGTTACTGTAAAATATTGTGGGAATTAGGCAATCAAATTGTTTTTTTTTTTTTCAAAATATATTTATGGATTTGGCGTTTGATTTGTAGAACTGTATTTTAATTAAATCTATTAATTTTTAAATCAAACACAGAATTTTTGAATCTACAAAGTTTTATTTTATTAACAAAAACACAGAAAATTTATAGTGTGGCAACTGTTTCGCCTAATTATGGTATTTTTAAACGTACAACTTAGTAGACTTAAAAAATCTGTGTTTGATTTAAAAATAAATACATAAAATAAGAAAATATAAGTTGTTTTATGCATATCACACATTTTTTCAGTAGTTTCTTCTATGTATCCTAGTTTATATACGTATAAAGTGAAAAAACTAACTAACTAACTAACCATCACGCCTCTTCCCCGCAGGGGTAGGCAGAGAGAATCGAACGCCACACCACTCTGTCCTTGCAAACATTCTTTGCCTCTTCTACATTCATGCATCTCCTCATACATACCCGACGATTATTACGACTCCTGACCCGGCCGCTTTCAAGTATTTGACATACCTGATTGTGCCAAGTTTTCCTCGGTCGTCCTCTGCTTCTTTTTCCAACTACATTCGCCCCATAAATTTGTTTAACCGTTTTTTCTTCACTCATACGCTCCACATGTCCAAACCATCTCAACACACCTTTCTTAATTTTATCGATAATGCTTATCTCAGCCTTACATTCTTTCCTTATTTTATCATTCGAACATCTATCAAACATCGTTTTGCCACACATTCGTCTGAGAAATAAAGTATAAATACGTATAAAGTGAATAACCTGAATTTTAAGATAAAAACTAAATCAATGCATTTAAAAGCAGTATCCACATTATTCTGAAAAACCATTCGTTAAAACAATAAATATGATAACATTTTGAAATATCGCTCACTCCTTTCAAGAACGTCATAAATCAAAAAACTTGATTTTTCAGTAGAACGTTTTTAAAGTTTAAAATATTATATAATGTGTTAAAAATAAATATCAAGCCACTTATTAAACTTATACTGTGCAACAAGATCTTTTTTGATAAAACCTAAAGGTTTTTTCTTTTTTTTTAAAAATATTTAGTATATTTAAAAAAATAATTGAGCAATACCTTTTCTTCAAAATGCAAAAACAACACTTTTTGCCCTGTAGCTGGTTAATATATAGTTAACAATATGCGTCTTTTGCTGGGATATAGTATATTTTCTAGGCATCCTGAAAACATGCACAAATGAAAATTGACGATTTTAGATTTTTGACGTTGTTGAAAGGAGTGAGCGATATGTTAAGTGAAAAAATCTAATTAATTCGTTTTTAATTTATTCAGTATCTACTGCAAATAAATAATTGATCTTCAGATATAGTGTAGCCAAAGACATTGATTTTTTTATTTGAAAATTTAAGGTTACAACTTAAATCAGTCAGAAACATGGGCCGTAGTTAGGTAGACACTCGACAGCGAAACTGTCATTGTGGGTTCGATTTCCCCTAATTGCAAAATAAATTTAAGAAAAAAATATTTTTAATGAGCCTGGGTGTTTGTGATGTATTTTTGCACCTTCTTTTCCCTTGTGTCCTACATTAGTTTAGTTTACCTTAAATTAAATTTACCCCTAGTTTAATTGAGTGTATTTCATCTTAATTAACCACCCCTCTCCTTAGTATCCAGTCTGTAAACAAGCTTGTTTATGAAGAGGTTTAGCAGGTTAGTTATTCCTTTAAACGAAAAGAGTTAAAATCGATAGTGTGCAACACACAAAAAATGAAATTCTCTCGTGTATACATTTTTATATAAGACTCCACACGAAATTGTGAAATAATAATTTTAAGAATATTTGAAGATATTATTTAATCAAAAAGAAACAGAAAAAACAGTTAAATACGAAAAATAGCAATGATAGGATAACGGCTATAAAAAACTCCTTTATTTCTCCATTAAATTGATTTTTTTTTTAAATTTATGTCACAACATACGGCAATGTTTAACTTTTTTTAAATAAAATAGAATTGGAACAATAATTAAAGTAGGTAAGAAAAGACAAATAAGTTAATAAATTAATTTTTAAACGTCAAAGATATTAATTGATATTCCACATAAACTTAGATGAATGTAAATTTGGAAGTCTGGGTAACCACGGTATATACCAAATAAACAAATAAAAATTGTATTGTAATGGTCAATATAAGGCTTAGCTTTCGTATGAATCTCTCTTGAATAGGCCTGAATAGTACCTTAATAGAACAGTCTCTTTCTGCATATCACCAACCCCCTTTAGGGTGGCAATATCACCTGACGCCAAAATCTCTATCTTAGGGCGTTTTTCACACATGTGGGACTTGGAGTTCAAAAGTGCAGCATCTGAAAAACCATTTAAAAACAAATATAAAATACTAATATGCTAAGACTCTAGATATGCAGAGAAATAGTATTTTAAGTTATTAAATACAGAAGAAAATCTTGTAATTAATTTAATAGATTTATATTATCCACTGACACTTCGTGATGGAATTGCATTTTTAATATATTATTAGATTAAACCAGTCTGATGATGTCGGTAACGACGAAACCCGGTCGCTGGTCAAATTAAAATTAAGTGGAAAATCTAAAAATATTGGTTTTAATCTAATAATATATTAACTTGTAATTAATGTATAAGCTACTCAAAAGTGTTGAAAAAATCATGGTTTATAATGTTTTTAACAAAAGAGTTTGTTTAAATGATGATAATTACACAAGTGTATAAAGTGATAACTTACGCCAGCCGTAGGCCCCGGGTCGCTAAGCTTCCATTTTCCTTCATATTAAAAATTAAACATGTATCATATGCAGTTGATACACCTACGATCAATTTCGTTTATTAATGTAGTAAGTATTTTTATTATTTTTGTCATATATCATAGTCCGTCTCCATAGTGTAATGGTCAACATGCTCGGCTACCATTCTGGAAGTCCCGGGTTCGATTCCCAAGGGGGGTCAAATAACTGTTAGTGATTTTTTTCCCTATAATATTTATTATCACCCTGGACTGGTACCTGAAGCGGAGGGCTGATCACCTTTTCTTCATGTGTTAACGATCAAGATAACACTGCGTTTATATACAGTGCCATATGCATCATTGGGGTGAGGATAAGGGTTTGAAGATCATATCATGTTAAGCTACCGTGCTGGAGGTCCCGGGTTCGATTCCCAGGGGGGGTGGAAATAAATATTATTAATTTTACGATCTAATATTTATTTATTATTACCCTGGAGTGGCTCCTGATACGCAGGTGCATTTGCCTTGCTTTCATGTAAGTAATGATCAAAATAACACTGCGGAAATACGATGCAGTACCATATGCACCATTAGGGGCGGGTAAGGGTAAGAAGAAGAAGAAGATTTGATCAAAAAGTTTCGCTAATATACATGATTTTGATGACACTGGATTATTCACCCTAAGGGCGTTTGTGCACTACACTTTGTGGAATTTTACCGTCCAGCACTTCAGTTAGCATGATAAAACGGATGATTGGTTTGGATTGACCTGTGCTTATGTCTTTCTTTCTTCGGATTGGTGCACTCGATCGGTGGGTGATCACGGAGCGCGTAAATTCGATCTCGCTAAACTGTCGTAGTCGCTTGTGTTTAAATAAAACCGGACTACCGGAAATTCCGTGTGGGGCACAAGCGCTCTAAGAATGATAAATCAATATTAAAGGTGTCTTAATATAAATGGAGAAAACTTTATATTATGTATATAAATGCTTCGCAAATTTTTCAACTAATAGCGCCACAATTAGCCTTACTCTGAAATATATGAAATAAGAACTGGCATGAAAAAAGAATCCAGTAGCAGTGCATATATACAAGTTTAAAAAATTATTGCGATTTTAATGTTCAATAATGGACAGAATGGTTAAAGTTACACGAGTGAATGAAGTGATTACCTTGCGAGTGTTTTTGTCTAGAATTTTCACTCATGAATTACATGAAATTATAGTAACTTTAAACATATAGAGTAAATCCACTCACGAGTAGGCATAGGCTTTATAACTAAAAATGTTGAAGCCTGAGTATGGTCATGATAAGCGGTGTTGAATAAGCCGTAGCTAGATTTCAGAGTCACTTGGATGTTAGGTATTTAAAAATAAAAAAAGGTGATCCTCTAAGCCAGTCGCAAGCTCTGTGATGCTAAGACTTCGATCTTTCTTAATATTTTTTTTTATGATTTTAGACTTAGTTAATTTAGTTACTTATGATAAATTTATTTATTATTTTTTGACATCTCATCAAAGATGAAGAAGAATATGGAAGTCTGGGCATTTACGGGGCTGACGACCGTCATAGGCTGGTTTAAGTGATCACTTTACACACGTGTAATATTCACCAATTCTACCCATTATTGACAACCACACCACCCAAATTAATTCAAATGCCCAGACTTCCATATTCTTCTTCATCTTTGATGAGATGTCAAAAAATAATATGAAAATAACTCCTGTAATTGGAGATAATCCAGATTTTGTGAACAAGTATTTGGACACACTCAAAATGTTGTAAATTTATTTATTTTTAACAAATACGTTGGGCTGTATTGATACGATTGAGCGATAGATTCTCTCAGGGATTCGGTTTAATATAACTTTAACACAATGTTCAACGCTTATTGCGACTGAAATATTTTCATACGTGTATCTTTGAATTGCTTCGAAGGGTAGTAAGATTTTTCATTCCAGCTTTCTGAGGCTCGATGTACGAAATCATTTTAAAATAAAACATATGTATTTGTTTAAAATAAATAAATATGTTCCGTTTAACATATAGGCAAAATGAAGGTAATTTTTTTTTAAATAAAAAGAGAAATATTTGTATTTTTATTATTCACACAAATATTTCAGTTTCATACTGTTTCTGTGAGCCTAAGCGGCTTTTTATTAGAAATAGGTATCAAATTGTGGTAGAGTGGGTTCGAACTGAGAAACTCTGACTTAAGAGTCCGCGACATTAACCACGGGACCACAACCCGACACTTTCCAACCACATAATAAATTCAAATATGCGAATATTTTGATGTAATAAAAAGTTATTTTCTTAATTTTTGCGTAATAAGTAAACCGTTTTATCGATTTAGTAGTCAATTTGAGATATAATCTATATATTGTTATTTAAATTTTACTTAGAAAAACCCGCTTTATCTTATTAAAATTAAAATTTTAGTATTATGCCCTTTAGACGTCCCAACACATATCACAATTGATTTTAAGAATTCATGAAAATCACCAATTTAAATAAAATAATGAGTGAAAACAAGAACATAAATATTTAAAATGAATTATATAAAAAAAATTCGTTTATATTAAAAAAAAATAAGATCAAAACATTGATAAAATATGTAAATTCGATTACTTTTGAATGATGACTAATTTAGTACATGGGTTTTTTTTTAATACAAATATTGTCATTACATTTTGAATTTTACGAATTATAAATCCTTTCATTTTATAATTAAAAATTATTATTCAAACTAAGTATGTTAAGGTATGCTTATTGATTATTAAAATAAAACAAATCGTCTTACTTTTACGTTACTGATATGATAATATCCCCTTTAGTGACCAAACTGTGACAAAGAAAAAAAACAGGCGAATGAATTCGAGCATGGGGATTGATGGAATAAAACAGGAAACACACAAGAAAGGTGGAAGAATGTCTTTTATCCTTACATTTTCGGGACAATATATTTTTGAAAATATTATAAAAGAGAACTGTAGAAAAGAATACCCTTGATATTATTGGAATGACACGTAAAGGCGAAATGGCATTTAAAAATGATATTCATTCTTACAAAACATTATTCTTCAACGATTTTATTAAAATATTAGTTGTATTTAGACACGCAGTACCGAAGCTTAGTTTTGTTTCGTGAAATAGCAAAAAATAGAAATGACACTTTCATCAAATTTAAAAATAAATTGTTAAGCAATAAAATAATAAATATTAATTAAACAATACTGTAATCTGAAACATTGAAAGAACTCCATACGCCATAAGCAATATTTAATGGATTTATACTCGGTGAAGACCAAATGCCGCCTATACAATGCCTGCATTGCTCCTGTTCTCTTATACGGCTGTGAAACATGGCACCTTACAATGGCCCAGAGCAGCCGTGTACTAAGCTTCGAGAATAGGTGTCTGCGGAGAATATTAGGCGTGCGGTGGTTTGACTTTGTGAGGAATGAAGAGATAAGGCGTAGGACGCAGGAAATCTTGGTCACAACTGTCGTCAAGAAAAGGCGATTCAGTTAGCTTGACCATGTACTCCGAATGCCTCCTGAAAGCCTTAATCAAGCTTGCCTCTTTTACAAGGCATCAGGTTTGCGCCGCCCAGGACGACCACTGTATATTTATATATATATATATATATACATATATATGTATATATATATATATATATATATATATATATATATATATATATATATATATATATATATATATATATATATATATATATATATAAATATATTTAAATATGTATATATATATATATTTATATATAAATAAATATATATATATATATATATATATATATATATATATATATATATATATATATATATATATATATATATATATATATATATATATATATATATATATATTTATAAATTCTCCCTTTGTGTTTTTATAGTAGCAAACAGAAACAGAATACAGAACATTGTATGCAAGATATGAAAAATATGGCTCAATTTTTGTGTGCATTTTCACCCCATTCACAGCCTCTCTCCACTTGAAACTTTCACCCGGCATTTGTAAACGGAATACGAAATGTAATTAACGTAGTTACATCGAGTTGACATGCAACCATTGTTGGTACAGATTGTACCAATAAGTGAGTATCTACTGTAACACGAATTAATTTATCGATCTTACGTAACTTACAATGCCGAGGGTATAAATCAGAGTGATTTACATGTAAAGGGTGATCAGGAAATAACTGTAATAATCGCCAATTATAAAAGAAGCTAACGTTATTTTTGTATTTTTGTATTTTGGAGTGTTTATTGGCAAATTTAGGTGTGCTAATCACGACTGTTGATTTTATTTTCAAATTTAATCACTTGTATTATTATTATTTTTTTTTTTAAACCCTTATCCGCACCCCAATGGTGCATAGGGCACTGCATCATATAAACGCAGTGTTATCTTGATCGTTTTACACATGAAGGAAAGGTGATCAGCCCTCCGCTTCAGGTACCAGTCCAGGGTAATATTGAATAAATATGACAGTGAAAAAATCACTAATATTTATTTTACCCCCCTTGGGAATCGAACCCGGGACCTCCAGAACGGTAGCCGATCGTGCTGACCATTACACTACGGAGGCGGACACTTGTATTATACCACTTATTAACCAATATTTTACAAAGTTAATACCACTAGTTTTTATTTCCATGCTTTCCACATTGTATTTAAAGATCAGACATTTTGGCTTTTTTAATCGTAACAATGAATGAACTAATGGAAGCCACTACAGTTTAAAAAACTATAAATATAATACGTAAAACCCTTATCCACACCCCAATGGTGCATAGGGCACTGCGTCATTTAACGCAGTGTTATCTTGATCGTTTGCGTATGAAGGAAAGGTGATCAGCCCTCCGCTTCAGGTACTAGTCTAGGGTATTATTGAATAAATATAACAGTGAAAAAATCCCTCATATTTATTTTTCCCCCCTTGGGAATCGAACCCGGGACCTACAGAACGGTAGCCGAGCGTGCTGACCAATACACTACGGAGGCGGACATTCAAAACTAGTCATGTGTAATAAAATATAGCTCAATTCTCGGAATAATACAAGTTTTTAAGTATTTTCCGCCTCAGAGTTAAGTCGTAAGTACTGTATATACCTAACATCCGAATTTTTCTTTATCTTGAGATGTCAAAATTAAAAAAAAAAACATTTATTGTATTTCACAGACTTTAGGGGCGGACTGTGGATTTCTACGGAATATATTATACAGCTTTGTGTTGCTAATTTATTGAGATGTTGACAGTCACACAAATCTGTTGTTAGTCGTCAAATAGCGTGTAATAATATAAGCGAAACACTTAATTATTGAAAATAAAATATCATCGTATTTCATATACAAATATATTTTTTAATAAATCAAATATAATGTTTAATAGAATACGATATAGTCTGAAGAATTGATCATTTTGATCGATTATTTAAAAAAAAAACATATTTACATCTCAGCATAGATACATAAGACAATGGAAGTCTGAGTAAGACCTGTTATCCTAGGCTTGTTTCAGTGATCACTTCATACACATCCTATATTAACAATACTGCCCACGATGGACAACGACACTACTAAAAAAATTGGAACTCATTTTTGGAGTTCACCGCAGCATCTATGGTTGAATTAACTTTTTATTTGATAGGAAACTTTAAAAAAAAAAAGATATATGCAAGATCCTTCCTGAATTATTTCACGTACTAGAACTCGCCTTAAAACATGATTTCGTAAATACTGAAGTTTGTAAATATTGAGCAATCATTTTATGTATAAGCATTCGGACAAAAAATGTTGTTCTTAAAAAAAACAACAATGATTTATATTATTTATTTATTCAATTAAGTTTTAATTTGTACCAGAAGATGAAAACATCTGTCGTTTTTGAAACTAGTCGTAAATAAAAATAAAACTCAATTAAGTGGTATATTCAAGTGTTGAATTTTAATAAAACAGTGATTTATTTCAGAAATGCAAAATATAATTTATATTTAACACTAAGTTTGTGATTTAAGGCACTTACTTTGTGATTTTTTACTTTTATAATTAAAATGTAACTTTGTTTTAAGTTCTTTCTATACTGATAATACGATGATATTAATAGTTATTTTGAAACAAAGTTACATTTTAATTAAAGAAATGAAAACGTTAATTGTAAAACCAAATAAATTGGTGTGGAAATTGCATAATTATTGGATTTTTTTATTTTATTTAAAAAAGATAGTTTTTGGCGCCATATATGACAGAAAGAGTAAAATTTTAATGATAAAATATTTATGATGAAATGTATTAAGGGGTTCAATTAGTTCTTGCCGTTTATAAAAATTTAATATTTCTCTATGATTTAAATAGATTCCTTTCGTTTTTTTTGTTTTCCTGTCCCCCGCTGCCTCGAACACCCACGTGGCACTTTCAACCGCCTCAAACCGCCTCAAAATTAAGGCTATTGGCCTTATTCATCGGCAGGGAAACTGGGTCCCGTATGTTCTGAAGGAGAGAGATATGGAAAGGCGACTTTGCATGTGTGATTCACTCTTGCAACGGCATCACAGAAAAGGTTTTTTGCATCGCGTCATCACCAGCGATGAGAAGTGGATCTTCTTCGACAACTGCCAGCCAGGTCAGCCACTCTCTGCTGAAGCCAGCATTGCAAAACGCAACATTCACGGCTCAAAAACGATGCTTTGCATTTGGTGGGATCAGCAGGGAGTAATTTTTTCGAGCTTCTCAAAGCAGGCCGCAGTCACAGCAGAGGTTTACAAGCAGCAAATGATCAAACTGAAAACAGCAATTGAAGAAAAATGTCCAGAATACGCAGCCAGGCACGAGTCGATTCTCATTCTGCACGACAACGCGCGCCCGCATGTTGCCAGAGTGGTAAAAGAACAAATAAACTCCTTCGGCTGGGAGGTTCTGTCACACCCGCCCTACTCCCCTGACGTCGCACCATCCGATTATCATCTGTCTTGGTCCCTGCAGCATGGATTATCAGTAGAAATTTTCAAAAGTTATCGAGAAGTCGAGTTATGGGTTGAAAATTGGATTGCCTCAAAAGTCAAGGTTTTCTTTTATAGGGGAATACGACTTCTTCCTGAAAGATGGGCCAAAGTAGTCGAGAAAGAACGGCAATACTTTGAATAAATTCTTACTTTAAAAAAAAAATATTTTCGATTCAAAATACTACAAAAAACGGCGAGAATTAATTCAACCCCCTATTAAGATTTACAACATTTTGAGTGTGTCTTGTTCACAAAATCTGGATTATCTCCGATTACAAGAGTTATTTTCATGTTATTTTTTGATATCTCATCAAAGATGAAGAAGAATATGGAAGTCTGGGCATTTACGGGGCTGACGACTGACATAGACTGATTTAACTACTACTACTACTACTATCATCACGCCGTTTCCCCGCAAGGGTAGGCAGAGAGGATGGAACGCCACACTCTTCTGTCCTGACATACACTCCTAGCCTCCTACACATCCATACATCTAGTCATACATGCCCTCCGATTACGCGGACTTTTGACACCGCCAGATTTTTTTCCCTCAGACGAATGTCTTTAAAATCATTGTATGCCAAAATTAAAAAAAAAGATAAGAGAAAGGAATGTAAGGATGAACAAAGAATAATTGAAAAGATTAAGAAGAGTTCTTTGTGGTGGTATGGACAAATATATGTGGCGAATGTGAAAGGGAAAACAGAACGAGGATGACCGAAAAAGACTTGGCACGATCAGATCAATCAGAACCTAAAATCTGGCTGGTTTAAAACCAGCTTAAACTAGTTTAAAACTACTTAAACCAGCCTATGACGGTCGTCAGCCCCTTAAATGCCCAGACTTCCATATTCTTCTTCATCTTTGATGAGATGTCAAAAAATAATATGAAAATAACTCTTGTAATCGGAGATAATCCAGATTTTGTGAACAAGACACACTCAAAATGTTTTAAATCTTAATAGGGGGTTGAATTAATTCTCGCCGTTTTTTGTAGTATTTTGAATCGAAAATATTTTTTTTTTAAAGTAAGAATTTATTCAAAGTATTGCCGTTCTTTCTCGACTAACGATAAAATTTAATTACAGAATTATTTGCGAATAAATATTTTCTTAATTTTTTAATGTTGGTACACGTGATACAGACATTTCCGGTGCAGAATCTTTCTTTCCTCCAATGAAACGTTATAAATGCGGCGGAGCGAGTGAATTATCTGGCCGTTAGTTCCAGGATGCCATAACGGCTGGGGAGGTGGCAGAGGTGTGAGGCCGATGGTCCCCCTCTCGAACCCAGGAACATGTGAGAAAACTTCATTATGAAACGAAATAAGAAAGTTATGGTACGAAATCTTGGTCTGCTCAGCGCCTTCAGGCGTATCCTATCATTAATTAATTCTTTTAAGATCAAATGGGAAACGAATCAGCTAATTCCTTTGAAGAGAGAAAACATTTTGTTTTTTTTGGTCGAGTGTATAAAAACAGGTTTTCTGTTAAACAATTATACGAGTGGCAGAAATGAAAGCGAGCTTATACGGAAAAAAAACGTGAAATTTTTCCTTGAAAATTTTTCGCATGTATACTTTGTGACATACTTTATAAACCTATTGGAATAAAACTAGATATTGTTTTTAACCACTTTCTTATATTATTTTTTGACATCTCATTAAAGATGAAGAAGAATATGGAAGTCTGGGCATTTACGGGGCTGACGACCATCATAAGCTGGTTTAAGTGATCACTTTACACACGTGTTACATTCACCAATTCTACCCATTGTTGACAACCATACTACTCAAATTCTTGGAAGTTCTATATATATGAACCAATTCAGGTGAAAATTATTGATACACTAGAACTTCACAAAAGACATCAATTGGTGAGATGATAGGAAGCTTTCAATTGTGCAGAAACTTTTATATAAGTAAATGAGGTCCGAATCCTGGATTATGATCACATACATACATGAAAAACGCCAGAAAATATCATTTTCATTTTTATTATTTTAGCTTATAATTTGACCAGATAATTTATTTACAACATTTTGAGTGTGTCCAAATACTTGTTAAAAATCCGGATTATCTCCAATTACAGGAGTTATTTTCATATTATTTTTTGGTATCTCATAAAAGATAAAGAAGAATATGATAGTGTGGGCATTTACGGGGCTGAAATATTTCCGTATTTCAAAATATAATACGAAAATAACTCCTGTAATTGGAGATAATCCAGATTTTGTGAACAAGTACTTGGACACACTCAAAATGTTGTAAACCACTTTTTCACTGGTACTTTTCTCCAACCGGTTTCGACAAGAACCTTGTCATCACCAGGGTTAAACAGTACATGTTTAGCCCTGATGTTGTCAAAGCTCTTGTCGTAACCGCTTGGAGAAATATTGAACCATTAAAAAAGTAATTAATAAACAAAAAGTTTTATTTTATAAAATAATACTTATTTTGAAACGTGAAATCAGCAATTAGATTTTTGCCCCGTGGATAAATTATGTTGTAGAACTAAAAACGAAGCATCTTTCGTTTTCTATACTAAAGGAGCATTCCAGAGCTTATTACCTGGCATTTAACTGGTTTCTGTGATTTATTTATACACTTGTGTAAGGTTCACCCTTCTGGCCATTGTTGATTATATTTTATATACCGTAAATATTGTATATAAACAAGGGTGCCTTAAGAGGAAAATATAACTTCTGGTGTGATTCTCGGTTATGTCCACTTGCTATTTTCTATCTGATTATTTTATCATTATTTTATCTACCTGTCCATACACAAGCATGTATGTATATATATTAGTATGTATGTATGTATGTGTATGTGTGTGTCTGTGTATGAAATAACTTAAAATAAATACATGTTTTATACAATATATGATGTAAATTGTTATGTACATAAAAGAAAAGAAAAAAATATTATTGAATAAATGAGTAAATATAAATATGCAAGGATGCTGTGATATAAATTAAATTTCATGAACATAGATTTATATTATCCACTGACACTTCGTGATGGAATTGCATTTTTAATTTATTATTAGATTAAAACCAATATTTTTAGCTTTTCCACTTTTTTATTTGACCAGCGACCGGGTTTCGTCGTTACCAACATCATCAGACTGGTGAGAGGCTATACAAATTGTTATGTTATATATAAAAGAAGGCAGGAGTTGATAACCATGATTTGATATAATTTGATATAATCTCATAAAATAATAATCTTTGATATAATCTCATAAAATTATATCAAATCATGGTTATCAACTCCTGCCTTCTTTTATTTATAACATAACAATTTGTATAGCCTCTCACCAGTCTGATGATGTCGGTAACGACGAAACCCGGTCGCTGGTCAAATAAAAAAGTGGAAAAGCTAAAAATATTGGTTTTAATCTAATAATAAATTTCATGAACATGTTTTGAAAACTATTGTATGTATACGTATGTATGTATGTGTAAGTGTGGGTCTGTGTATGTATTAACTTCAAACATAAATATTTTATGTAATATATGATGTTAATTGTTATTTACATAAAATAAAATAAAATATTGAAAAATAACGTTATATAAATTGAATTTCATGAACGTATTTTGGAAACAAATAAAATATTTAAAATGCTATTACAACGCACCGCTCCCGGGTTAAACCAGCTTTGGAAGCGACCCTAAAAGCTTATTAAAAATATTCGTTTTGAGCATGTCCTTTAATTTATCAGGCAGAGGTCCCATTTGGGGCAAAGGGCGTGGGAAGGAGGTGGTTCATCTGGGGTCGGAAGTAGGATGTTGGGGTGGAAGGAAGGAAGTGGACCGCAACTTAAAGCGGATATTAAGATGGCCCAGACATATAAATCACCATCGAAAAAAGCCTACGACCTTATAAAAGAAGTCTGTTTGCATTTTCTTAGCAGATTATTAAATGACAGTGCGTAGTTTTCATAAAGATATTTAAACAAAATTTGGATTATATATTTCAACTTTTATTTCCATATATTTGATAATATGTGACGCGTTTTGTCTTATTTCGACATTCTCAAACACTCATATTATCATATATATACGTATGTAAATAAAAATTGAATTCAATCCAACAACCTTGTTTGATTTTGGATATATGGTGTCATCTAAAAATTTAAAATGGAATTCTACTAATTGTCTGCAGTTACAATAAATAAATAAAGATTATTGTTATGGCATTTGAAAATGACAAAAATTTTATTGATGAAGATTGCAATCAAAATATTTATATTTTTATTGTATACTAACTATACCCAGTCACGCGTTATTGTAGCTCAGATTAGTTAAAGAAAAAAAGAATGGATATAAAAAGGTAATTTATATATTTTTAAATATTGTCCACAAAAGCAATGCATTGTTTAGCGTAGATTGATACTACCTTCAACAAATGGTGCTGCTGTGGTGGTCAAAAAATATGTTTTAAAAATTGTTCTTCTAAAAAAAATATTGTATCTGTTCCATGTAAAATACACACATTACAGGTGAGACAGAAACATATGAAATTTTTGCGTATTCAAATGCAACGTTTTATAGAAATTTCGAACCAATCGGTGAAAAGTGGTGTTATTTCCTTTTTATTTGATAGTTGACGGTTTTTTTATATTAAAAAAAGACCTTTATAATATTCTTTTGATGATAATGTTTAGTGTGTCACAATACTTGTCATACATTAAGAAACGTCTGAAAACATTTTTTGATTTTTTTTATGCATATTAAAATTTTACTACGTATTTTTATTAAAGGTTAAAAGCCCTGTAAATACTAAATAAATGTTTAATTTTCTTATTCTTAACAACTTAGATAAAACCCTCATGACACTTTCACAATAAAACAAAAAAAGCGTCATCTAGCTTTAAAAATCCCAGCTTTTATTCGTTTATCAAATCTAATTGAATAAAGGATTAAACAATAAAGCATAATGCCAAGTCGAGTGGAGAGGGAAGGTTAACATGTTAGAGAATTATCCCGAAATATAAGTATACCCCTTAAATAAAAGTACCAGCCGAATGTTACAGGACACTTAATTTGTGTTAGGTTATTTAATTCCCACCCCGATCCTTAGGGATTAAAAGTTTTATTTTGAAAAATAATCCTGAAATCTATTGCGAAATTAAATTATTTTAAATAATAATATAATAAAATAGAACAAAATATTTTTTTCAAGCTTTTCAGGGTATGAGAATTTTTTATCATCACATCTCATAATTAAATTGGCACGTATTTTTTTTTTGCTACTACTACTACCATCACGCCATTTAACTGCAGGGGTAGGCAGAAAAGATGGAACGCCACACGCTCCTGTCCTGACATACACTCATCGCCTCCTTCACATCCATACTTCTAGTCATAAATGCCCTCCGATTACGCAGACTTTTGACACCGCCAGATTTTAGGTTCTGATTGATCTGATCGTGCCAAACCTTTTTCGGTCGTCTTCGTTCTGTTTCCCCGCTTACATTCGCCACATATTTTTTCTTAGTCATTCTCTCATTATGCATTCGATCTACATGTCCATACCACCGTAACGAACTCTTCCTAATCTTTTCAATTATTCCTTGTTCAGCCTTACATTTCTTTCTTATACCTACGTTTTTTATTCTGTAATACAATGATTTTCCACACATTCGTCTGAGGGAGCGCATTTCAACACCGTTCACTCTACTAACATCCTTTCTTTGCAAACTATTATAATATAAGTGCTGTAATATTTTTGGATTTTGTGCAAAATTTTATTTGGTTTTAACTATATTTTTTCGAAAGTGATCATAATTGATCACTTTCACCAGCTCATGGTAGGTCATAAACTTTGTAAATTTAAAAAAACCCTCATATTAAATTTCGTTAATTCATTTATTCTGCCTACTTTCACCATTATTTTGCCAACCCCATGCTTCAGTTTCATAAAAAAAAATTATTTATTTTTTACGATTATGATATTTGACCAGTTAATTTATTAACTGCATTTTGAATGCCTACAAATGCTTCACAAATTTTGGATAATCTGCAATTAGGAATTTGTTTAACATCTCAACATAGATGAAGAAGTTTATCAAATTATAAGCCGAGATAAATTAAAAATCACGTTTTTAGCAATTTTTATTTTTAAGTATGTGAATAAAATCCGGAGTTCGGACCTCACATACAAATGAAAAGAGTCTCTGCTTAGTAAAAAAAATCCTCATACCAATATATATGGCTGTTGTGAACTCACACATACTGTGTTACGAGTTTGATTATTATATCTAGAAGCTCAAAATATTTGAGTAGTGTGATTGTCAATAATGAGTAGCATTGTTTTACCTTATCATGAGTAGCACTTGTGTAAAGTGATCACTTAAACAAGCTTATGACGGCTATCAGTTAAGAAATGTTCATTTCAGTAAATAGACTTCCAAGTTCTTCTTCATCTATGTTGAGATTTCAAAAAATGTAAAAAAAATAACTCCTAATTAGAGGTAATCCAGATTTGTGATCAAGTATTTGGACGCACTCAAAATGTTGTAAGTATTATAATTTTTACAACATTTTGAGTGTGACCAAACACTTTTTCACAAAATCTGGATTATCTCCAATTATAGGAGTTATTTTCATATTATTTTTTGACATCTCATCAAAGTATTTGCACACACTCAAAATGTTGTAAATAAATTATCTGGTCAAATTATAAGCTTAAATAATAAAAATGAAAATAACATTTTATGGCGTTTCTCATGTGTGATTATAATCCAGGATTTGGAACTCACATACAATTGTTCACAAAATCTGGAATTTTTTTAAATTTTTCAGTCAAATCTTTCAGTTCTCTACAAATGTAGATGAGGTACTGCAATACTTTAAGTGTCTACAAATCTTATTTTTTGACATCTCATCAAAGATGAAGAAGAATATGGAAGTCTGGGCATTTAAGGGGCTGACGACCGTCATAGGCTGGTTAAAGTTTAAGATTTTATCACTTTACACACTGTAACATTCACCAATTCTACCCACTATTGACAACCATACTACTCAAATTGTTAGAAGTTCTTTATTTATGAACCAATTTTTGAAACATTATTCTTGAATCACTACAACTTCACTAGAGACATCTATTGGTGAGATGAAAGTAATATGAAAATAACTCCTGTAATTGGAGATAATCCAGATTTTGCGAACAAGTATTTGGACACACTCAAAACGTTGTAAATAAATTATCTGGTCAAATAAGCTTAAATTAATAAAATGAAAATGATATTTTCTGGCGTTTCTCATGTGTGTGATTATAATCCAGGATTCGGAACTCACATACTAATAAAAGAGTTTCTGCTTGGTAAAAAACTTCTTTACATCTCACCAATAGATGTCTCTAGTGAAATTCTAGAACAAGGGTTCTAAATTGGTTCAAATATATAGAACTTCCAAGAATTTGAATTCTCTTAATTAAAAAGCTTCTTTTTATCTCACCTATAGAAGTCTCTAATGAAGTTTTAGTGATTCAAGAACAATGTCTCTAAATTGGTTCAAATATATAGAGTTTCTAAGAAATTGAGTCGTGTGGTTGTCAATAATGGGTAGAATTGGTGAATGTTACACGTGTGTAAAGTGATCACTTAACCAGCCTATGAAGGTCGTCAGCCCCGTAAATGCCCAGATTTTTATATTCTTCCTCATCTTTGATGAGATGTCAAAAAATACCATGATCTTTTTTCATTAACTCGTTCGTTCGTTCCTTCTGTATTTCAGATTGAGGTCAGAGTTACACTTGTTTGTGTAATCTTTGACTCGACTAAAATGCGATAGCTAACACAGACTCGCTAATGGATAATGTAAATATCAGGAGTAAGGTGGAGTTCCGTTAGTTCTGCGGAGAATTAGTGGAACCCACTAATCTGTTGGTGCTCGTAGCTGTGGAATTCCACAATTATTCCACTGCTCCACCGCTTCGTACACAATGCCGAAACCATGATTCAATCAAACTATTTAGTTACATATGATTACCTGCAAGCTTTACTCACCAAACTTCAGAAAGGCGATTTCATAATTATGCTTTGTTTTAGAAACGTCTACAGTTTTGATACAATAAGTTGGATTTGTTGGAAAATATGAACCTAGCCTCAATCTATTCATAATTTATTCTAGTTTTTTAATGAAATTACTATAAAAATATATTAAAATATGGATAAGCATTTTAGTAACATATATCCTCCTTCATAGTGAAGTGGTTACCGCGCTAGGCTATCATGCTGGAGATGTTCAAGAAGGTAAAAATAAATATAAGTGATTTTTCAGTCTAATATTCATTTTATGCAGTACCATTGCCCTATGCGCCATTGGGTGCAGATAAGGGTCAGAAGAAGATGTCATAGTGTTTGTTTTTAAACTGTATGAATTTTTTGGCAAGAAATGTAAAAAATATTATTAAAATGAAAAATACTACATATGGTTTTAGTCATAGTAATCAAATTAAAACTGTTTTTTGGTATTTTATTGCTTATTAAGGTTTGTTATTAGAATATCTACCAATAAAAATTCCTTTTTTTATTCTGTCACTTGCACCCAAAAATATGTATTTTTCATAAAATCGCTAAATTCCAAATATCTCAAAAGCTATTGACATTCGGCCATACATTGTCGACTTAAATAACCAATAACATATATTTATATATATATATATATATATATATATATATATATATATATATATATATATATATATATATATATATATATATATATATATATATATATATATATATATATATATATATATATATATATATACATATATATATATATATATATATATATATGTATATATATATATATATATATATATATATATATATATATATATATATATATATATATATATATATATTTATTTATGTATGTATAAATATATATAAATATATATATATATATATATATATATATATATATATATATATATATATATATATATATATATATATACACATATATATATATGTATATATATATATATATATATATATACTCAATATATGTTTATACAGGGTTATTGGTTATTTAAGACGACAATGTATGGCCGAATGTTATGTAGGTACTGACTTCACTAAATTGTTTTAAAAAAGGTGTGACTTTGATCATTTCGTTTCTTATGAATTTTCTTTCAAAGGAATAAATATATCTTTCAGTGACTGACTCAGGGGTCTTAATGTAGCATTCGAAATAATTGAGTAGCGTGCTGATGGGAGTCAGTCCTGATAACATGGCAGAGTTAATTGAATTTACAGTTAATTAGCCTTAAGGGAGTAACAGCGTGAAATGTGACGTGGTCCTGTGTGCGCTGCACGTGTGTGGCACGTGATATACTATGCGTTTGGCAGTACGGCTGATGCATGGTGTTTGATATTATTATCTAATGCTCCATGCACTCGGCTCTGTATGCTTGATTTAATTAGATACAATCTAGTTGTCACAATAAGGAAGGAAAGTAATTAAATAATGGTGTTTTTTTAATGTTTTGACCTTATTCAACGAATAATTTTTAATTCAGGTTGTTTTTTTTTAAATTTCGAGACTTCATTAATTGATTCGGCAGGCACTTTGTGGTAAAATCTATCCAAGTAAATAAAAAAATATATGAAACAGCTCGTACCTCCTTTTTAACCTTCAATGTCCTATGTACTAAACTCGATGGAGAAGATACCAAAAAAAGGCTGTGAGTAATCCCGTATTATCCAATTTTAAAATCAATAAAATTATAAGTGTCCTAATTGGAAATTTTTTATAACTTTTAGTGTTTTTACTACAGAATAACTTGATTTTGATTATTATTACTTATTTATTGAATACATAATAAAAAAAATAACCACAAGGCATAAAATTAAGAGTTTGTCATAGGGTTTTTACAATTTAATACAAATAATAACGAAAGATATATTTTTAAAACGTTTAACTTGGTAAAAACCACTATTTGTCAAAATCTATTGTGACACGTATTTCCATGTATTTAGCATTATTGCCGGGTCAATTAATGAGAAAAAATATAAAAGAACCTTTAACAAATCGCTGTATGAAATATGCAATTTAAAGACAAAAAAAAATAAAACACATTTTTTAAAATTTGTTGTTTAACCACTTTACAATATATCTTAATTTGTAGTGATTGATGATAAATTGGGTCCAGATATGAAGTAGATTAATTAAAAATAATTAGAACATATTATTTTTTAAATTAAATACTTATTTAATACCACTTACATAGTTTTATTTCATTACACATGACTAGTTTCGAAAACTGAAAATGAAAATGGCAGCCTTCAAAAGGAACTGGGAGTGCGATTAGGACTCGCAGGATCCGCATTTAACAGTATGAAGGCTGTCTGGAGATCGGATTTATACTCGGTGAAGACCAAATGCCGCCTATACAATGCCTGCATTGCTCCTGTTCTCTTATACGGCTGTGAAACATGGCACCTTACATGGGCCCAGAGCAGCCGTGTACTAAGCTTTGAGAATAGGTGTTTGCGGAGAATCTTAGGCGTGCGGTGGTTTGACTTTGTGAGGAATGAAGAGATGAGGCGTAGGACGCAGGAAATCTTGGTCACAACTGTCGTCAAGAAAAGGCGATTCAGTTGGCTTGGCCATGTACTCCGCATGCCTGCTGAGAGCCTTAATCAAGCTTGCCTCTTTTACAAGGCATCAGGTTCGCGCCGCCCAGGACGACCACTGCTGACAATTCGTCGGCAGTTCTCATCAGAACTTCGGGACGCGGATCTGACTTGGGAGGATGCAAGGGAGCTGGCAGCCGACAGAAAAGACTGGATACAGTTTGTGGACTCCATATGCTCCACCTAGGGAGCGGATATGGTTTATTATTATTATTTATTAGTTTCGAAAACAACTGTATTTATCAAAACTAGTCCTGTGTAATGATATTAAACTGAGTAAGTAGTATTATACAAATGTTTAACTTTGAACACGTGTATTATACTACATATATATAATATAATATTTGATTAAAAAGAAATTGTGACTTAAATCGAGTTGAATAAACTATTTTTTTTCAAATTATTTTTTGACATCTCATCAAAGATGAAGAAGAATATGGAAGTCTGGGCATTTACGGGGCTTACGACCGTCATAGGCTGGTTTAAGTGATCACTTTACACACGTGTAACATTCACCAATTCTACCCATTATTGACAACCACACTACTCAAATTCTTGGAAGTTCTATATATATGAACCAATTTAGAAACCTTGTTCATGAATCACTAAAACTTCACTAGAGACATCTATTGGTGAGATGTAAAGAAGCTTTTTAGTAAGCAGAAACTCTTATATTAGTATGTGAGATCCGAATCCCGGATTATAATATTTTTTTTTTTTCAAGTTACAAATAACTCGTGTCAAATAATAAAATTGAAGCGAGAGATATGTTTTTGACAGTAATAAAATGAATGTAAATTCATTTTCATTTTCCACTTTATACAATAAATTCGTATGTTTGTCTAAAAACTGTTGGAATACAAGATTTATATAATTCTACAGTATTTCTAAGGATCAATTCCTGGAATTTCACTTTGGTAATTCTTGTTACATCACGTAAGAGATTGAGTAGCAATGATGCTTATCTACACCTACTTCTGCTACCAAAATAACGGTACTGTACATATTTCCTTGTAATTGTGCTTACAAAATTAGAGTTGTGAAAATATTGGTATAAATTTTTCCGTTACCTGATTAGAATGATAGTTGATATTTTTTTCACCTTATATTTATTCCATATTAAGTTTTTAATGTCGAATTGTTAAATATACTTCTTCGAATCCTTATCCGCACCCCAATGGTATAAAGGGCACTTCATCATATAATAATAATAATAATAAAACCCTTATCCGCGCCCCAATGGTGCATAGGGCACTGTGTCTTATAAACGCAGTGTTATCATGATCGTTTTATCATGAAGGAAAGGTGTTCAGCCCTCCGCTTCAGGTACCAGTCCATGGTAATATTGAATAAATATTACAGTGAAAAAATCACTTATTTTTATTTGACCCCCCCCTGGGAATCGAACCCGGGACCTCCAGAACGGAGCGAACGGTGCTGACCATTACACTATGGAGGCGGACAGAGAGAATCATCATATAAAGACAGTATTATCTTGATCGTTAACGTATGAAGAAAAGGTGATCATCTACCAGTCCAGGGTAGTATTTAAAAAATATTAGATTGAAAAAATTACTGACATTTATTTGACTCCCCCTGGGGATCGAACCCGGGCCTCCAGAATGGTAGCCGAGCGCGTTGACATTGACATTAAATTACGGAGGCGGACAGTAAAAGTTTGTTAAATATACTAGGAGCTTGAAATACGAAATTCGCTACTAAATTTGTGTGATTGGAAGGATTAGTTTTCAATGATCGAATCCTAGGTATGAGTTTGAAAAACCGTTTAGTTATTCGGTTTTTTTATTCGATATCCCATGCATATACAGAACTTGCTAAAACATTCATGAATTATTACTTTTCTAAGAATTTGAATGCTGCCATTCAATTAACGAATACACAAATTTACAACAAAACATTTTTTGTTAATGTTTTTGACTAAAGATAATCGAATCCTTAATCTGAGTTAGATAAGTCATTTTATATTCAGAACTTGCTTAAATATTCAGGATTTATTCCTTTTCTCAGAATTGTAATTTCTCTATTTATTCCAATATATATATTTGGAAAAGTTCCCAGTGTTTTTTATGTTTCATATTGAATACGATATTCCTACTTTATTCTTGGAATTTGTTATGATTTAAAAGGAATATTTAATCTTGAAATGATCAAATGCTAAAACTGAGTTAAATAATTCGTCATGATATTGTGATATTCTCATTTGACTCCCTATGTATATACATATATATATATAGAACTTTATTCGGAGAAAAGGATTAATTCCTGAAAATAAATACTTTTTATTGAAAAATATATGTTAATTACAAAATTGAATAATATATTTTGGTAAAATATTGTTTATAATTTTGTTGCTCAGGGTTTTTCTGCTTTGTGTTAAATTTAATAGTTTATTCCTGGAATTCAAAGGCATTAAACAAAAGCACCCTTTTACAA
The DNA here is from genome assembly GCF_059751285.1 of Brachycentrus maculatus. Taxonomy (NCBI): domain Eukaryota; kingdom Metazoa; phylum Arthropoda; class Insecta; order Trichoptera; family Brachycentridae; genus Brachycentrus; species Brachycentrus maculatus. Next base: position 135,880 of record NW_028280833.1, on the reverse strand, counting down.
TACATACAAAAATAAACATGTTTTATATTTCAATATATTTCAGGCCGTTAGTACATAAACACTCAATGAGATATCTGTCTACCGGTTTCGAGAAGTACCTGTCTCTTCGTCAGGACAATCTCTAAAACAGCGTACAAAATGTGATCATAATGACGTGTAGTGTTGTATGTATGCAGTTGTAGTGATCGTCCTGTAGAGGAGACGCATACGTCTCGCAACCGGTAGAAAAAAATCTCGGTCGAATGTTATTTATTTAATTTTTTGTTTGATTCAGAATACACATTTCATTTTGAGGTTTAAAATAATATGTTATCATTGAGTTAACCCATACCAACGATATAATATCTTCTCACCCTTATCTGCACCCAATGGTGCAGAGGGCACTGCATCGTATAGACGCAGTTTTATCTTGATCATCAACACACGAAGGAAAGGTGATCAGCCCTCCGCTTTAGAACCAGGGTAATATTGAATAAATAAATATATGGAAAAAATCACTTATATTTATTTGACCCTCTTCTTGGGAATCAAAACCGGTACCTCCAGAACGGTAGCCGAGTATTACACTACGAAGGCGGGTCTAATGATATTTTATAATTATTTTTTAAAAATTATTTTTCTCTTTGATCCTTTCAAAATGACCTACAATTTACATTTAGCAGGTAAGGAAGAAAAATATAAAGACGAAGTGCGGGAAATACAGTGAAAGAAATGAGGTGTTCTGAAAGATGTGAAATGGGAAATGTCGCACATTTAACAATTTCAAAGAAGTTCAATCGATATATTTAATATCGCAAGATTCTGTGATTTAGCAAACATCAAACCGATAATATTACACTACCTGCAAACGGAGAAGTAAACCTCTGGCACAAATCGTATTTTTATCTCATCCACTCTAGAGCATCGTCATATCGGAGTGAACGAGATGGAGTATCAGAAGTATGGTTGATGCTGTGCAATATCTTAGGATTATGGTCGCAACGTCCATTGTTGGTATCTAATCCTCGAGAGAAGTCGATTTTATATTATTTTTATTAAAAAGTATTCCACGTTTCTGAAAGTCATACCAATGGTATTTGAAAACCGGTTGGCAATGAATGTTAAGGATGTTTTCAAGGACTAAAAAGCACTCTAAAAGTAAAGTAAAAAAATGTGTATAAAAAAAATGAAAACCTGAAATGTGATTGAAAAGAGAATGGTATAAGAAGAGATTTAAGGTGTTTAAAAATATTATGTACCCATAAAGTCAAAGGCAATTTTTTTGGTAGCGTTGATATCGTCACAAAAAACCATTTCCGGAGTGTTGCGACCATATAAGCCGCTACTGCGACCAAAAATATAACAAGTGATAGAGGTGCTTCATACACACACACACACACACACACACACACACACACACACACACACACACACACACACACACACACACACACACACACACACAAAAAACACACACACACAAACACACACACATACACATACGTACACACGCAGATATATACACACACACAATCACAAATATTGTGTTTTGTATATTTTATTTATACTCAAATAAATTTGTGTTGAATTAAAAATTATTCTCGTATATTATTTCTAGATGCTTCTAGCCTGTTCTCCTTCATAGAATTGTTTGGCTTATGTGCTGAAGGTCCTTGGCTTAATTTTCTAAGTATTTAAAAATTGTGTTTTTTTACTTAAATATTTTTTTATCATCGCCCTAGACTGGTATTACAAGTTCTGAAATGATCATCTTACATTCATGTAAATGGTGACCACGATAAAACTGGTTCGATACGTTTCAGTTCCCTATGCACCATTAAGTTCTAAAAAGGTCAGAAAAATAATTATTTTATCATTTTGAAGATAGTTAATTGCGATTTGTGTTTTTTATCGTTTTCATTTGTGAGAAATGAAGCAATTTTTTGGAATGCTAAGAAATGCTAGAGAATTGAAAATAAATATTTCCTACAAAGATGAAGGAATTGTGTACAAACGTATATAGCATATAATATAATACACATGACACATTATATAAATAACTACTCGTCATCAAAAGCAAATCCTTTTGGTTCAAAGACAAAGGGTTAAAAAGGTTAGCAAATATAATATAGAAACTATAAAGCATGTTTGCAAAGAAATAAGGAAGAAATTCAGAAAGGTTATACGTAATTTAAAAGCTTTTTACGTCATGCAATACTTACTCCAGGATAAATGTCAAATCGGTATATTATAAACTATAAGTTAATAATGCTTTCAATGTACAAAATATGCTAAATTATGTTTTATATTAAAAATACTTGCTGATTCAACATACTGAAATACTTATATTTTCTTATATTTATATTTTATTAAATATTTTTCGTAGATACTTTGGCACATTTTATAAACTTAATATAATTAAAGAACTAAATTTTAAACACTTAATTATTATAAGTACACTTTAAGCTACTGGTTTCTACAAAACGTTGTCATCATCAGGGTTTATTAAATTTTTAAACATTAAAACATTAAAATATTCATAATTAATTACATACATTCCCTTACCAAAAACTTGTTATTTGATACGCTACGCAATGCACAGTAAAATTTTAGTGCTACGCAAAATTTGGTTGCTACGCAATGCACAGTAAAAATAACATTTAGGATTTTTTACGGAGTGTGTGGAAGTTTTTGGTAAGGGGATGTAATTAATTATGAGTATTCTAATGTTTTTAATCCTTTAAAATTTAATAAACCCCGATGATGACAAGGTTCTCTTCAAAACCGGTAGGTTAAAGTGTACTAAAAATAAAAAATGTTCGCCTCCGTAGTGTAATGGTCAGCACGCTCGGCTACCGTTCTGGAGGTCCCGGGTTCGATTCCCAGGGGGGGTAAAATAAATATAAGTGATTTTTTTCACTGTACTATTTATTCGATATCACCCTGGACTGGTACCTGTAGCGGAGGGCTGATCACCTTTCCTTCATGTGTAAACGATCAGGATAACACTGCGTTTGTATTACGCAGTGCCCTTTGCACCATTGGGGTGCGGATAAGGGTTTAAAAAAAAAAAAAAAAAAAGCGGTAAGAATAAAGTTGTTTAATTTTATAAACTTAATTTATAATTATTGAGATTTTTTTTTTTTAGGAAAACCAACAACTAAAAATACATGACAGGAAAGAAGACAATGAACACAAAGGCAATTACAGGCCTTCGCGAATAGATACATGATATATATATATATAAAATATTCGCAAACAAACCCACATATATGCTCACATGAACACACTACTCACATATACACACACGCACCCACACACACACACATACACATATATATAATATATAATAATATAATTAACCATTATTCGGAGAACAAGCGCCGCACACTTATCGATTATTTTCGAACAAGTCTATTTGAAAGGTTTTCAAGACGGCATTAAAATTGTTAAAAGTTTGCCATAAATATGAATTCTGTCTATAATTAGTAAAAACAAGAGGAGTGTGAAGGGGAGGATTGTTTCTAAGTGGTATTACAGGAACATTAATAGAGAACTTAGATTGTATGTAGTTCAGGACAGTCAATTGAACTAGAAGATATTTTAAGTAGAAATGTGTTTCCTACTCTCAAAATCCACCAGATCCAATTTTATAAGATATTAAAATAAATACTCTATCGGAATGCCAATTGTGGCTTTTATTGTTAAAAATATTTATAAACTTGAAAACCCTGCTAAAAATACTCAAAAACAGCGTTGTATTTCAAATTCCGCTATATTAATGGAATTTGCCTTCTGACCCATATCGGCCAATTAGAGAGCGGAGATAGGTCAAAAATTAAGATGACGTCATTATCAGTTTGTGTCTAGTGTTTTTTTTCAAATACTGAAAATAAATCTTAAAAATGTGAAAATTATCTATTTTATATTTTTTTGTCTAAAGATAGACAGATCTTTTTAACATAAATGTCAATTGGAAAATTTTGCATTTTTTGGAAAATCGACTTATATGAATCTGGCGGATTTTGAAAGTAGGTGACACAAATATAATGTCAGCAATTTGACGACGTTCAAGATGTGTCATATCAAGTTTAAATACCTATAATAATATAAATTTATTAATGGAAACCTGTTTTATTATTTTTTTGATAATATTTTTATTTAAATTCATTACAAGTTGTTCTACGATAAAATACGAGTATATTTAAAATACATTAGTGGGTTTGGTAGTATAACATTTCAGATGTTATGTATATGATCCATTAAGTTGCATTAATCACAAAATAACGAACAAACATTCATCACAGAACCCATGTGAATGACGGCTGCTGAAAAACTGAAAAAATCGCGAAAAAAGGGTTGCCAAAAATCGTAATTTTATAGCGTTTGAGAGGAGGGGAGTCCGAACGGTACTGGCAGAAATTCCAACATTACATATAATTAATGAACACTTTTTCGTAAATTATTTTATTTGTGGTGCTTTTGAATTTATATCAAAGCTTTTCTGAAATAAATTGCTATTCTATGTACAATTTTAATAGGAAAAATATGTAAATAAATTTGGAGCTATAACCGTTTAAAAATATCGAAGATATCGTTCCTAATCAGTGTTGCCATATGCCAAACCAAAAATCTGAATCAAACAGTCTAAAAATCTGTTTAAAATCTGTATAGAATCAATAACCCAAAATATAAAATTTGTTTCTATAAATTATAGATATCTAATCCTTTTGTAGCAATGATCATTGTAGTTGTTTTAATAGTAATAATCTACTATCAAATTTTAATCATGCTCGAATCCATACATATTTTCATTCTTTTGTTTTATGATGTACTATGTCCAGTTCCAAAAATCTGTATAAAACTAAAAGTACTACCTGAGAGTAAAATCTGTCATCTGTAACAGACGCCTAAAATCTGTATCAATACAGATAAATCTGTATATATGGCAACACTGTTGATGATGGCAAATTTAATATTCAATGATTGATCAATGCATTGAACCCTACCATAATAGTTCTGAGAACAACCATTAAAGTCATTAAAAAAACTTATCCAAAAAAATATTACACACACCATTTCAAGTACCTACCTGATGTAGAAACCATTTTCTAAATTAGAGCGATTCTTCAACTGTTAAAGAGCGATGAAGTATTTGAATCAAAAGAAAAGTTCATCATTGGGATCGCAAAACAATTTTACAATGACAAAATGCAATACCAAGCAATTCCAACAGAACTTCTAACGAGGGCATGAAAGAGAAGAATATAAGAAGGAAGGATGAAAAACAATAACAATAACATTCTTAAGTAATAATTTTATAAGAGTTAGGTTAAGAGCAGTTTTTTTCTTCTTCTTCATATATATATATATATATATATATATATATATATATATATATATATATATATATATATATATATATACATATAAATATATTTATATATATATATATATATATATATATATATATATATATATATATATATATATATATATATATAAATATACAGTGGTATATTATATAGCGGACTCCGAGAACAACAGGACACAGTCATAGCTGAAGAATAATAATAATAAGAAGAACAAGAATGGGTATGTGGATTTATTCCGGCCAAATGTCTGTTTGACCAAATGTCCATAGGCCAAATGTCCGTCGGCCAAAAATCCGTTGACGAAGTATCCATCAGCCAAGTGTTCGTTGATCAAGTTACTTGCCATAGCCAATTTTCCGTTGACGAAGTGTCTGTCGGCCAAGTGTCCGTTGACCAAATTATTTATCATCAGCCAATTGTCTGTTGACAGAGTGTCTGTGAGCCAAGTGTCCGTTGACCGAGTGTCTGTCGTCCGAAAGTCTGTCGGCCAAGTGTCTGTCGGCCATGTGTCTGTCAACCAACAGTCTATCGTCCAAGACAGGCGACCCGTAGCTACGCACACTTAGAGCACAATATCTTGTCGGTATGTGCGTCATTTAAAAGTACTAAAAAACATTTAAAAGTACTAAAAAACCTATTTTTCATTGTCATTTTGTGTCTAAAAGGACACTTTTGCTAAGCAGGACTGATCCAATTTGGTTTTTTTAATTAACTGTATACACATTGAGCTCCTGAAATAAATAATCAGGGAATGGGTCGCCTTTTTGTTTGGAAGATAATTTTTATTTTCCCCTCGTAGTTTAGATTGCAAATAAACTGGACTACTATCCATTACTTCGTTTCATTTATCATCGAGAAGCTGCGGATACCGACGGGCTAGAAGTGGGCAAACTCTTAGCCACTCGAATCTCTTTGTGGGGAGAAAAAATACTGTTTTAATAAATATTTTTTTTATTGAAGTTTTACTCGGTAAATACTACGTAGTTAAAAAATATATAAATGTTAACATATTTTTATTACTAACGATGACTAAGCTTTTCTTGAACAATAAAAACATATATTTATTACCAAATCACTTTCCATGAATCAACTTACATTTACAATTTAAGTAACATTAAAAAAGCTCAGTATTTTTAAAACAACGTATTATATTTTTGTTACTCAGAAGTTTGGGCATATTATACATTACTAAAAAAAGTACCAAAGTAATAAACAAAAATTACACATGTTTTTCATGTGATTATCCAAATCTAGTCGTGTAAAATTGAATGAATTTCTATAAATGGTATTTAACAAGTGTATAATTTTAAAAATAATCAACCTGTCATTCTACAAAGTAAATTCCAAATCAATTAATAAAATAATCATAGCCGCTTTGCACCAAAGAACTTAAGCGCTTCTAGTCGCTCGTACGGTAAGAAGGCGGGAAACCTATTTCACACGACCCGAAAACTTGGCCGCTTCTGGAAAAAGTGTTGTCCGGGTGGAACAAGTATATACGTATGTAGTGTCGCGCTCAGTAAAGCGAGACCGTTCTACCATTTATCATGTGACAAGAGCATCGTTCTACAGCTCCACGTTCTACGGTCCCACGACCATTGCAGCGGCTAATAAGCCACCTGCTCGCTTAAACATTTATCTCTACGTATGAATGCATAAATGAAAATAAAACGGAAAACACGCCATTACATTGCCTAGTAATTACTACAACTTTGTACGTAACTCTAAAACAAGCCATGTTGGAAAATGAAATATAATATTGCGAGCAGTTTGATATATCAGTCTATTTAAAAAAAATATATTAACCACTTTTAAGAAGGTAACTCTAAAACAAGCCATGTTGGAAAATGAAATACAAGACTGTGAGCATTTTGATATATCAGTTTTTTTAGTTGCTAATATAGGGAGGTAAAGTATTCCATGCTTTACCTCCCTATATTAGGGTTGGAACCAGAACTCCATTTTGTACTGCCAGTTTAGCTTTGCTATAGTGCTGTATATCTGAGTAAAAGTACTAAGGGAAATGTACTGAAGCAATTTCAATAATGTTTTTTTAATATAAACATCAAACCACATTCGATTTTTGTTGTGCACTGCCAGTTAAGTTTTCGCTAGTGTATTTTGTTTGTTTTGACGGATTTCAGTGCACTATTTAGTGAATCAATAGATACACGCATTAATTGCACATATCGCTCACTCCTTTCAACAACGACATATATTAAAAATCGTCAACTTTCAGTTGTGCATGTTTTCGGAATGCACAGAAAATGTTCTATATCCCAGCAAAAGCGACGTATTTTTAACGTAATATTTACCCGCTATAGGGCAGAAAGTGGTGTTTTTGCATTTTAAAGAAAATGTATTGTTTAATTCTTCTTCAAATAAACTTAAGATTTTTCAAATGGAGAAAAAACATTCAGGTTTTACCTAAAAAAATCTGTTGCACAAAGAAAAAGTTTAATAAGTGGCTTGATATTTATTTTTAATACATTTTATAATATTTTTAAACTTTAAATACGATGTCCTGAAGAAATCAAAGAAAAAAAAAGAAAAAGAGTTTTTTTTTTTTATATATATATGACGTTGTTGAAAGGAGTGAGCGATATATGTGAAAATATTTTTCATTTTCATTTTTATTTTAAATTTTCAGTCAAATACGAGTAAATGACTTCTTTTATAATCGCAAAAAAAGTTTCGGCTAGGTAATAAACGATGGCCATTCCATATTCCAACCGTCGATTACTCGACGCGTACATTGCCTTAAAATTTATATTCTCGCTGTGACGTCACCGGTCCACCACAATTGATGACGTAATTAAACGTTAAATCGCCAGCCAATAGGAATGCAGATAATGCAATCCCTATTCTGGGATATTGATGTGGAAATATTTTGAAAAATATATCACGGACGGAAAAAAACGATAAAAAATTCTATACCGAAATAATGTGGTTTTCCTACGGCAATACTTTCGGGTTATATATGAATATTTATGAGTTTTTACGTTCGTAATTTTTATATTAAAAAT